>NC_039360.1:9018053-9018485 GCF_003573695.1 Papaver somniferum | reverse complement strand
TTCGTATTCCAAACAGTAAAGGAACAATAAATCTGTTTGGTATCAACTCTATACAACCAAGTGATATGAGTCAGACAAAGGCTCTTCAGTTTATCTTAACATAAACTCCTTCGTCGGGTCTTTAGATCTACCTTATGTTCAATTACCGAAGTAATCGTTTAAGATTAAGCCAACAATACCTTTAATCCGAAGAATCGTTTTGATGCCGATCTACTCAATTAATCAATCCAATCTACCACAAGATAAACCGATTATTAATTGGATCATCTTTTACCCAAACAAGTGTTGTACACACCAAAGATTATAAAGGCCAAGTCAGATGTTCAATATCTTCTTTGTATTCAAATCTTCTTAAATCTTCAACAAAAACCTGCACACAATCACTTGAATCTCTTGTGATCAATCACGCACAAAACGGAGTCTGTTAACAAT
>NC_039360.1:9010843-9018043 GCF_003573695.1 Papaver somniferum | reverse complement strand
TCAAATCAATCGAAAACAAAAAATAAACCGCAATTATCTAGTTTCCCACCGACGGTACACGCTAGAGCTTCTCAATCCCAAAGAAGACTTTAAACTGAGCGGTCATAAGAGATTTCGCCTAATTAAGTTACTCTCCTCTCCGAATAGGCGGCTACACCAGTAACAACAACAAAAGAGGAAGTTTGTTGTTACGAAGGATTAGTTTGCAAGAAAGCAAACTTCGTGTATTTATAGACAAGGAAGTTTGGACACCAAGGAGTTTCCAAAACCGAAAATATTTTCAAGATATTCATTAAAGAACAAATTCGGTTTCCATAATTCTTGGAAATGCTCTGTCCAAAACTAATGATTGAATTCTCTCGGAAAATCTAATTAGTAAATGCACATTAACAATTATGGAATTTCCTACAAAATGAAATTAATAACCTTAATTAAAAGATTCTTAACTTACTTATGTTTTGATCCTGGGATTCTCTTCCCTTAGCCGTTAAGTAATATCTTTGAAGAATTATAGAAATAAACATTCACGGCACGTGTTCAAAGTTTGTCGACATCTTTACTTTGTAAGTTCTCTTTCACACTTACAACCTTGAAATCGATTTGCCACACTTCCAAACAAGTTTAGAATCGGTTCATCTGACTTTCAAGAACTATGTGATTGATCAAACCAACATTCAATCACAATCATGGGTTTAAAGGTTCTACCAAAACAAGTTTCGGTTCTACTGATTTATATTTTTGATTGTGGTTGTAGTAATGAGGTTCAAACTCTTGTACTTGTGAAGATTAAATTTAAAGGTTTAATAAAATTATATAAAAAGAAATATTAACAATGGTGAGAGGTACTGGGACTAAGAATTTCACCAAATTCCATTCATGTGATTCAAATAATAATTACATGCAATTATAGCTCAAATATTAAAAATATGGACTCTTATTCTTTGACAATATAGATTCTCAAAATATTAGTTATAAATCGTAAGCATGGAACATCAAACATTTAAGCAAGCATGACCCATCAAATAAAATGATACCTAATTAATTCGAACCATAAATCAATTAACAAGTGCAAAAGTCATAAAAAGAATTATTAAAATTACCACATGCATGAAATAGGGCTCCATCCGTCGTCCCAGTGTTGGGATTTAGCTTCTCATATTAATCACTTTCTCAAAGTACATGTTTGTTGCTCAAAAGTTGATTAAAATGATAAAAATGAGTAAAACAGTGAATGTACGACCCACAGAAGGCGTCACAAAAAGAACGATAAGAGACAGGTGTTGCTGATGTTGAGACTGCACTGCGACCCTCCAATGTGCGTCTCAGACACTGTTGATTAACGACTGTCTACGCCAGTCTGTTCTTCGTATTCTTGGTGTTCTTCATCAGCAGCAGCAGCAGAAACAGAGTTTCATCAACTCTTGATTTCTGCTTCTCTGGACCTCCTCTCGACCCAAAACTCTCGACACCCATTCTTTGTGATACCAGAAATCTATTTATACTCCTCAGCCTCATTTAATCACGCCATAACTCAAGATAATTCTCTCTTTACTCGTCTTAAAGAGAAAATATTTTTTGGATATTTTCTTCCTTTATTTAGCTCTCCACACGCTGAAATGATGTATAAACACTCCAAACATGATCTTACACGCTGTAGAATTGATTCAACACTCTCCAAACACATGAGTACACGTCTAAATTTGATGTGATCGTGTGATATTCATTTCTTGAACGTGATTCCTGATTTCTTGATTGCGATGATTCCAGCCAATTATGATCGATCCTAACACCCAAAATGTCTTCCTCTATCCATATCACAAATACCCATGGAAAATTAGAGGTTTAATCAAACTCTAACCCCTCCAAAAATCGATCGACCCAACTGCCAGTGAGAAGAAATATTTTCCCGCCTTTTTCCAAAATTTGAATTATGAGAAGAAAATTGTCCTCCCCCTAATCCTGTAGGGGTGTCCCTTTAGCAATTGGGGGTGGAAATAGTAATTTTGGGGTGGAAATAGTAGTTTTTCTAGGTTCCTCCGGTACATTTCTGGGACGCTTCTGGTGCATTTCTAAGGTGCCTCCGGTACATTATCCTGAGGTGTAAAACACTACTTTTCGAGCTCATTTCGCCGCAAAGGATTATTTCTCTAAAAACATCTACAAAAACACAAAATAACACAATAAGTACTTAATGGAGTCTAACAATACAGAATATTGAGAACAAAACAGACACATAAATGCGTCTATCATCTACCTCCATGTGAGTAATGTGCATAGTCACACTAGCTTTCCAAAAATTCGGTTGACTAGGTACTAGGATCGGTTCCCCTCATATATATGGTATCTAACTTATATGTGTTGCGCATGTCAATAGGATCGGTTCCCATTTGCCTAAAAACGTGTTGCACTTGGAACAGGGGCCTTGGTGCAAGGTAGGCATAAGATTGTGACAGACGAGGATAGAACTGAGACATTAAGTCGTGAAAAAGGGCTAAGGAGACTTGAACTCATCTATGACTCACGATTCTATATACTCTATCTCCTATTTGAGACAAAAGTCGAATAACTATATAGACTTTGATTACACATTTGATATTTCGAACTGAGTTTAACTCGCCTACATATTTCTTGAAATATGTGTTGGTAAGGTTTCACTTTGACCAAGTTCATCTTATATTCTTGACGAAAGCCAAAAGATGATCATGTGAAACTGGACTGATAACATCTTACATTATTTGTGTGAGACAGTCATTTGATGCAGACTCAGAATGTTTCATATTGATCATTCGATCACTTAAAAATTGCTTTGAAGCTAATAGTTTGTGCGAGACAGCTATTCCCGTCTTCCAAGAATGTTTCAATGATTGAAGTGGGAGTTTAGAAAAAATAACCATGATTAGATATAGTACAGTATGCGTACTTGTATGGTAACTGTTGCAAATTATTCCAAGTCTGGGAACCATGGTATACATACTCGTGTGCGTACTGTTTGGTTAATAATGATCCTGAAAAGGTGAGGGTACCCAAATAGACCTCAAGCTAAAACTTTTCCTACCTGTAAGTCCTTTGCTCCGAAAGTGATTGTCTATGATTGAGTCGAGACAATACAAGTAATTGGTTCACACTTTGTGTGATCGTCTATGGATACGAGACCGAGAAAATACAACAACGAAGTATGTTTACTTGATACAAAAGTTCAGACTTAACCAAACACAATAGGATTGCTTATCAAGTAAATAGGAATCAACGTTTGTGTAATTTACTTTAAATATAGTAAAACAATTATAATGCGGAAAATAAAAGTAAATGACACAACAAGATTTTGTTAACGAGGAAACCGCAAATGCAGAAAAACCCTGGGACCTAGTCCAGAATTTAATACTCTCATGATTAAGCCGCTACACAAAATTACACTTAACTTCGTATGGTTGAGACTAAGTAACTAACCCTATAGTTCACCTAGTTCCGTCTGTATTCCCACGCCTCCGACTTATGAATAAGTCACGTACTTGGAACAATTCCTTTGATTCGTATTCCAAACAGTAAAGGAACAATAAATCTGTTTGGTATCAACTCTATACAACCAAGTGATATGAGTCAGACAAAGGCTCTTCAGTTTATCTTAACATAAACTCCTTCGTCGGGTCTTTAGATCTACCTTATGTTCAATTACCGAAGTAATCGTTTAAGATTAAGCCAACAATACCTTTAATCCGAAGAATCGTTTTGATGCCGATCTACTCAATTAATCAATCCAATCTACCACAAGATAAACCGATTATTAATTGGATCATCTTTTACCCAAACAAGTGTTGTACACACCAAAGATTATAAAGGCCAAGTCAGATGTTCAATATCTTCTTTGTATTCAAATCTTCTTAAATCTTCAACAAAAACCTGCACACAATCACTTGAATCTCTTGTGATCAATCACGCACAAAACGGAGTCTGTTAACAATAGATTATCACAAGATCGTTTTTAGAACTCAAAACAGTCTAAAGATCTATGTCTAAACTCTAAACTAGTTTGAGTGAATCTTATATTAGAAGAGAATATTCTCAAGAATAAACAAACTAGGTGCAATCATATTTCAACCACCGTTAGTCAATCAAATCAATCGAAAACAAAAAATAAACCGCAATTATCTAGTTTCCCACCGACGGTACACGCTAGAGCTTCTCAATCCCAAAGAAGACTTTAAACTGAGCGGTCATAAGAGATTTCGCCTAATTAAGTGGTGTGCCAATGGAAAACACACAGAAACTTGCAAGTATACAAGGCCAAGTTTATAGAATAGAAGGAAAGCAGGGGAAAGTCCACAGGGAGTGGGAGCACTATAAGAGAAACCTAAGCTAACAATGAAGACAGTGAGCAAGACAAAGCAATATGGCATATAAAGTGGCAGAAGTAAAGAACCAAAGCAGCAAGGTAAAGCAAAGCAGCAAAGAAAACAGCTAAGAACCAAGGCTTGGAAGCCAAGGGCAGAGGGAGATTTTGTGCACTGTTTTCAGTGCACAGAGACTACAAATTGCAAGACAATAGCTAAGAAAAATAAACTGAATTTGAAGCAAAGCAATACTGAAAATGTAAGTGACTGAGAAGGAAATTGTGGCTAAGCCAAGGCTTAGATTCCACCTTGTGTCCTAATCAAATAGCATATTCCTAGGTTGAGTTGAGTCCTATGTATAAAATAGAAAGGAAAGAAAAACAGCTTGCTAACAGGAATACCCCTAGTATTGACTGTCTTTTGACAGCACAATCAATCACAAGCAATCATAGCACTGCTTTCTTCCCAATGCACAAGAAAAACAAGCATATGGCATCCTATCCTAGCAATTTACCATTTGACAGTGCACCAAGGCTTCATCAAAGCCTTAGCTTGTGCTAATTAGCTCATACTACACATGTTAACAGCATCAACATTCATCATGCAAAATAATTCAAACATAACATACACACAACAATCAACTGTTAACTGCATAAGAAGACTGAAATTGGAATTGCATAATATTTTAGTTTAATTCTCTACTGGCTAGTCCAGAGATCATCCCCTTCTTATCTCTCACACAAAACATTACAAATATATACTCCCCCTATCAGAATTAGGGTTCCAACCCCTTTTCCCCAAAAACAGAAAATTAGGTAAAATTGATTTACCTAATGTGTTGAGATACTCACTCCATCTCGTCGACCCACTCTCCAATTACTTCTTCTCGTTCATCTCATGCTCCAATTGTTGCTTTAACATCACTTATATCCCCAATTTCTCACCTAGGGTTTCAGTGAGAAGCGAGATGAGAAATTGGAGAAATTAGTGGTTGATAAAGAGATAGCACGTGATGGTGATGATGGGCTTAGGTTTAGAGTTGGTTTGGTGGCGTAGATGGTGGAGTGATTTGGGGAGAAGATGGTGGTGATGGAGACGGACATGGTGGTGGTACGGGTTCTGAAGGAAGAAGAGATGGAGAAGAAAGAAGAAAGGTGCGTTTGGCTGGGTATAGGGTGTTCGATACTTGGGTGTTAGGCGGGTTCAGCGAGGTTTGATGATCCGCGACAAGGAGCGATGGATGGGAAGATGGTAGGTGGATCCAACGGCGATACGGAGGTAAGCGTGTAGCGACCGTCGGATGAAGGGATGTAGCAAAACGGACGACCCAAGATGGAGATGGGCGTTGTGATGTAAAGCGGGGGCTTCGGAGTTTGATGTGCGATGATGGAGCGACCGTAGGATGCTGAAATGCTTCGATCTGACGGCTGAAATCCGAGACGGGCTTGGATATAGAAAATGGGTTTGGGTAAGGGTTTTGGGCCTTGGGTATGCCAAGCCCATATCTTCTTTAAGAACAATTCTTCCTCTTCAAGCCCACTTCTAGCCTTTTGGTCTTGTGCACGACATTCTTCGCGGCTTCCTTGCGTAATTCCTCCCGTCTTTTCACCACTCTTCAGCTCTTTTCCGCTCCGCAATTCATCCAGACTTTATTTATTACCTAAAAATGCAAAATTAAGTAAGAAAAATATTTATTCTTGAAAACAATGAAAATACAGAATATGAGATAAAATGTAGAATTAATGCGCAAAAGATGAGTTAAATGCCAACAAAAAGGGATAAATATATACATTATTTGGCACTCATCAAATACCCCCAAACCTGAATTTTACTTGTCCTCAAGTAAAACAAAACTAAGGAAATCCTACCTATACCACTGTCGCTGGTCTCTCGAATGCATTTAGCGTATGCACTAAGCCTTTTAAACCACTAAGTGTCCCTAGTGGACGAGTTGAAGTCTCGTGAAGGTTTGCTTAGAACGTACCTACAAAGTTCTAGGTCAAAATATAAGCTCATATTCCATCAAATGTGACATGTGCAAGACAGTTTAAGCTCACAGCAAAATGGAGATGTCAATCTAGCTATCAAAGGCACAATCCTAGCACTGATAACAAAAAAAGACATGTGATAAGAGTGTAAAGTGTATCTACACATGTGTAAAGAAAGATCTGAAGTTATGACTACTAATCACCAAGAGATAGTTTCTCAGGCTAAGAACCAAGGTCGAAATCTAGCTAGCTGTCCGGACTTTACGAGAATTGTGAATGAGTTGGAGGTATTTCACAATTACTCGCGTTGTACATCAATGGCATACACCCTTCCTTGCTTATTACAATAAAACACAAAAGATGAATCTTTACATGACTCTTATTTACATTGACTACTCTCTTTTATTTTTGGAACAAGAGAGAATGGAATTGATAAATACTTGATTTTTTTTTTTTTTTTTTTTTTTTTGGAATAAGAAACACTTTTGATACATATACAAAAGGAAACAAAAGATTACATGACACTTTGCAAGAGGTAGCCCTTTTTGATGCACACAGTTAAATTCGATGGTTGTCTTTCTTAATGTAACCTCCACCTTCTATCCCAACCAACCAAAGAACAAGCTAGTCAAGTTTCGTTCAGTATTCTAAAGTGATTGGCAATCGTGACTTCCTATCAAACACCTTGAAGATCGAGGCCATACATGTATTGGTAGATCGTGCGCGTGCAAATTTCTTATCACTATGTGAATTGTGCTAGAATCAGGGTGCCTAAATATCTAGACTAAGACTCCTAATAATTACATATTTGCACAAGAGTCAACATTTCAAGGTAAATGAGCTCCATTTTTATGATTTTTTAATTTTTTATTTTGATTTTTCAA
>NC_039360.1:9009611-9010833 GCF_003573695.1 Papaver somniferum | reverse complement strand
ATATTTTTTTTTTTTTTTTTTGGAATTTTTCAATTTTTTCAAAAAGAAGGAGTTCGTTTTCAATTATGGCAAATTATCATGGTATCTACTCTATACCCCCAAACCTAAACTAAACATTGTCCTCAATGTTCAAAATATGGAAAGAATTATAAAACAATATATGAAGAGGAACATGCTGAGTAGAGTAAAAGGAGAGAGAATACCCGATTGTACGGCGGAAGCTCGATTAAAACTCCGTTATTCAAGGCAAAAATCCATCATATTAGGAGTCACAATGGATGAGCACAAAATATATACAAAAGGAAATTTAACTAACACATTATCTACAAGAAAATTTGGTTTTTAATGGGATTGGACTTTTTGGGAAAAAATTTGGTTTTGTTGGAAGACATTTGGTTTTGATGGGAAAAAGACAAATTTTGGTTTTTAGGGAAAGATTTGGAAAACTTTTTGGTTATTTAGGGAAAGAGTGGACCAGTTTAGTCCACATAGACCGGGTCCTCCAGGTTGGTTGTTTCAATGTCGGGTGGAAATGGCTCAAGGAATGGCTTTAATCTCTGCCCGTTGACTTTGAAAACGTTCTTGTTGGAGACATCCTCCAGCTCTACAGCTCCATGAGGAAAAACTGTGCGTACTAGGTACGGACCCTTCCATCTGGAACGCAGTTTTCCTGGAAAAAGATGTAATCGGGAGTCATACAGCAAGACTTTCTGACCACGAGTGAAGGATTTGCGCAGAATACGCTTATCATGAAATATCTTCATCTTTTGCTTGTACAGCTTGGCACTGTCATAAGCCTCATTTCTCAATTCTTCCAACTCGTTGAGTTGAAGTTTCCTTTGAATTCCAGCTTCGTCCAGAGAGAAGTTCAGTTGCTTGATTGCCCAATAAGCTCGATGTTCTAATTCCACAGGTAGATGACATGGCTTTCCATACACCAGACGATAAGGGGACATGCCAATTGGTGTCTTATAAGCTGTTCTATAGGCCCACAAAGCATCATTCAATCTTATTGACCAATCTTTCCTAGACGGGTTAACCGTCTTTTCTAGAATGTGCTTGATTTCCCTATTAGACACTTCCACTTGTCCACTGGTCTGAGGGTGGTACGGAGTAGCAACCTTGTGAGTTATTCCATACTTGCGTACTAAAGACTCAAAGTACTTGTTACGAAAATGTGAACCGCCGTCACTGATGATAGCTCTAGGGGTACCAAAACGTG
>NC_039360.1:9008234-9009601 GCF_003573695.1 Papaver somniferum | reverse complement strand
AGAATACGCTTGTCATGAAACATCTTCATCTTCTGCTTGTACAGCTTGGCACTGTCATAAGCCTCATTCCTCAATTCTTCCAACTCGTTGAGTTGAAGTTTCCTTTGAATTCCAGCTTCGTCCAGAGAAAAGTTTAGCTCCTTGATTGCCCAGTAGGCACGATGTTCTAATTCCACAGGTAGATGGCACGGCTTTCCATACACTAGACGATAGGGGGACATGCCAATTGGTGTCTTATAAGCTGTTCTATAGGCCCACAAAGCATCATTCAACCTTAATGACCAATCTTTCCTAGACGGGTTGACCGTCTTCTCCAGAATGTGCTTAATTTCCCTATTAGAAACTTCTACTTGTCCACTAGTCTGAGGGTGGTACGGAGTAGCAACCTTGTGAGTTATGCCATACTTGCGTACTAAAGACTCAAAGTACTTGTTACGAAAATGTGAACCGCCGTCACTGATGATAGCTCTAGGGGTACCAAAACGTGCGAATATGTTTTCCTTTAGAAATGAAAGTACCACCTTGTGGTCATTTGTTCTGGTTGCTATGGCTTCTACCCACTTAGAAACGTAATCCACTGCGACTAGGATGTACAATCTACCGTCAGAAATAGGGAATGGACCCATGAAGTCTATCCCCCAAACATCAAAAATCTCCACAATCAGAATGGGGTTCAATGGCATCATGTTTCTCCTCGAAATGCTTCCTAGCTTTTGACAGCGTTCACAAGCAACACAATAATCATGGCAATCCTTGAACAATGATGGCCAATAGAATCCACACTGCAAGATCTTTGCAGCGGTTTTCTTGGCACTGAAATGGCCTCCACATGCCTGGTCATGGAAAAAAGATATCACATCTTTCTGTTCAGTGTTGGGGACACATCTCCTAATGATTTGGTCCTGGCAATACTTAAACAGATATGGGTCATCCCAGATGAAGTGTTTAACTTCAGCCAAAAACTTATAGCGGTCTTGTCTCGACCAATGTGAGGGCATCCTACCTGCAGCAAGGTAGTTGACGATATCAGCAAACCAAGGAAGGTCTGAGATAGACATCAGCTGTTCATCTGGGAATGATTCTCTAATCAGCTCAGATTCATGAATAGACTCTAAAGTTAATCTAGACAAGTGATCAGCAACCACATTTTCACACCCCTTCTTATCACAGATTTCGATGTCGAATTCCTGTAATAAGAGTATCCATCGAATAAGGCGAGCTTTAGCATCCTTCTTGGAAAGAAGATACTTCAAAGCCGCATGGTCTGTGTATATGATGATCTTAGACCCTATCAGATAAGATCTAAACTTGTCTAATGCGAAAACCACGGCAAGTAACTCCTTCTCGGTAGTCGAATAGTTGAGTTG
>NC_039360.1:9005143-9008224 GCF_003573695.1 Papaver somniferum | reverse complement strand
GTCTGAGGGTGGTACGGAGTAGCAACCTTGTGAGTTATTCCATACTTGCGTACTAAAGACTCAAAGTACTTGTTACGAAAATGTGAACCGCCGTCACTGATGATAGCTCTAGGGGTACCAAAACGTGCAAATATGTTTTCCTTTAGAAATGAAAGGACCACCTTGTGGTCATTTGTTCTGGTTGCTATGGCTTCTACCCACTTAGAAACGTAATCAACTGCGACTAGGATGTACAATCTACCGTCAGAAATAGGGAATGGACCCATGAAGTCTATCCCCCAAACATCAAAAATCTCCACAATCAAAATGGGGTTCAATGGCATCATGTTTCTCCTCGAAATGCTTCCTAGCTTTTGACAGCGTTCACAAGCAACACAATAATCATGGCAATCCTTGAACAATGATGGCCAATAGAATCCACACTGCAAGATCTTTGCAGCGGTTTTCTTGGCACTGAAATGTCCCCCACATGCTTGGTCATGACAGAAAGATATCACATCTTTCTGTTCAGTGTTGGGGACACATCTCCTGATGATTTGGTCTGGGCAATACTTAAACAAATATGGGTCATCCCAAAGGAAATGTTTGACTTCAGCCAGGAATTTAGAGCGGTCTTGTCTCGACCAACGTGAGGGCATCCTACCTGTAGCGAGGTAGTTAACAATATCAGCAAACCAAGGAAGGTCTGAGATAGACATCAGCTGTTCATCTGGGAATGATTCTCTAATCAGCTCACATTCATCAATAGACTCTAAAGTTAATCTAGACAAATGATCAGCAACCATATTCTCACAACCTTTCTTATCACGGATTTCGAGATCGAATTCCTGTAATAAGAGTATCCATCGAATAAGGCGAGCTTTAGCATCCTTCTTGGAAAGAAGATACTTCAAAGCCGCATGGTCTGTGTATATGATGATCTTAGACCCTATCAGATAAGATCTAAACTTGTCTAATGCGAAAACGACGGCAAGCAATTCCTTCTCGGTAGTTGAATAATTGAGTTGGGCATCATTAAGGGTTTTGCTAGCATAGTATATCACATATGGTAGTCTATCAACACGCTGTTCTAAAACAGCACCAACAGCATAATCAGAGGCATCACACATAAGTTCGAACGGAAGCTTCCAATCAGGTGATCGGACTATAGGAGCGGTGGTGAGAAGGGTTTTTAATTCCTCCCATGCCTTCACACAAGCAGCATCGAAATTGAAGGCAACATCTTTGGAGAGAAGACTGCACAGAGGTCTGGAGATTTTGCTGAAATCTTTGATGAATCGTCGGTAAAAACCAGCATGACCTAGAAATGATCTGATCTCCTTCACAGAGCAAGGTTGTGGTAGATGTTGAATGAGGTCAACTTTAGCTTTATCCACTTCAATTCCTTTTTCTGAGATGATGTGTCCTAGAACTATTCCTGAATTCACCATAAAATGACATTTTCCCCAATTTAGAACAAGGTTCTTTTCTTTACATCTGGATATCACGAGGGCAAGATGCTTCAAACATTCGTCAAACGAGGAACCAAAAACAGAGAAATCATCCATAAAGATCTCGAGAAAACTATCTATCATGTCAGAAAAAATGCTCATCATGCAACGCTGAAAAGTAGCAGGTGCATTACACAACCCGAAGGGCATACGTCTATAAGCAAACGTCCCAAATGGACACGTGAATGTAGTTTTTTCCTGATCTTCTGGAGCAATGTGAATTTGGTTATAACCGGAAAAGCCATCTAGAAAACAGTAGTGACTGTGTCCAGACACACGTTCTAGCATTTGGTCAATGAAAGGGAGCGGGAAGTGATCCTTCCTTGTTACTGTGTTCAACTTCCTGTAGTCGATGCATACTCGCCATCCTGTGGTTGTACGAGTAGGGACTAATTCATTCTTGTCGTTCTGAACTACAGTAATGCCTGACTTCTTAGGCACAACTTGAATGGGACTAACCCATTTGCTATAGGGAATTGGGTATATGATACCCGCATCAAGTAGTTTCAGGATCTCTCCTTTGACTACATCTCTCGTGTTAGGATTAAGTCTCCTTTGCATTTCCCTAGATGGTTTGGCATTCTCTTCAAGGTTAATGTGGTGCATGCAAATGGTGGGACTAATTCCTTTGAGATCTGAGATGGTCCATCCTAAGGCCTCTTTGTGTTCCTTAAGTACTTCTAAGAGCTTAATTTCCTGTTCCGTGTCTAAACATGATGAAATAATGACGGGTAAAGTATCAGAAGAACCTAGGAATGCGTACTTCAACGTACTAGGCAATGTTTTCAATTCAAGCTTGGGTGGCTCAACAAAGGATGGAATAAGCTTGGAATCAGAGAGTAAGGGTGGTTCCACTTCATATTTCCTTTCAGTGATGTCCATTTGAGGTACAGATTCGAGCAGAGATAGGACGTCACTACAGTATGCATCATCATAGGAATCTGGGTTAAAGTTCTCCATACATGCTTGAAAGGGGTCGACGGATAGAATGTTAGTCAACGAATCTTGCATTAATCCTTCAATCATATTAACTTCATGCACATCATCATCATCAAGATTCACAGGTTGTTGACTAATATCGAACACATTCAATTCTATCGTCATGTTACCAAAAGACAGTTTCAACACTCCATTACGACAATTAATGATCGCGTTGGACGTAGCCAAGAAAGGACGTCCTAAGATGACAGGAATGTGACAGTCTGGGTTTTGTACAGGTTGAGTGTCTAAGACAATGAAGTCTACGGGAAAATAGAATTTGTCAACCTTGATCAAAACGTCTTCGACCACTCCACGAGGAATCTTGACAGATCGGTCTGCCAGTTGTAGAGTGATAGATGTTGGTTTCAACTCCCCAAGACCTAACTGCTCATAAACAGAATATGGCAGTAGGTTAACACTTGCACCTAGGTCTAATAACGCTTTATTGACCGTGTGTTCTCCTATAGTGCAAGAAATTGTTGGGCATCCTGGATCCCTAAACTTGGGTGGAGTTTTGTTCAGAATGATGGAACTCACCTGCTCAGCTAAGAAAGCACGTTTTTGCACATTGAGCTTGCGCTTTTGAGTACACAAGTCTTTGAGGAATTTG
>NC_039360.1:9004842-9005030 GCF_003573695.1 Papaver somniferum | reverse complement strand
AGGGATTTGCTTGATTGCTTCAAGAAAAGGAATGTTGATGTTGACTCTCTTGAACAGATCTAACATCTCATTGTAATGGGTACTTTTCTGTTGATAGATCAATCTTTGAGGAAATGGGGCAACAGGAGAATGAGTTGGAAAAGGGACATTCACAGCAGTAGAATTGTCAGGCTTTCCAACTTGCTCAG
>NC_039360.1:9003542-9004638 GCF_003573695.1 Papaver somniferum | reverse complement strand
AGTGCAGGATGTTGTGCCTGTTTGAAATATCCTCTTTGGATTTTGTTGGGGTTGGCTAGGAAGTTTACCCTTTTCTCTCTCACACATTTGATCCATCTTTTGATCTAGATTTTTCTGACTTTGCATCAAACTCTGGAACATTTCCTCTAGGGTGGATAATCTCTTGTCGGTATTGTGTTGAGGATATGATTGTTGTTGAGAGTTTGATTGTTGTTGAGGGTTTCTCGGGTGTTGATAACCTTGATTGTTCTGATATCCCTGATTGTTTTGATAGCTCTGATTGGGTTGAGATGGTCCTCCCTGAGTGGGTCCTTTTGACCATGAAAAGTTAGGGTGGTTTCTCCATCCTGGATTGTAGGTCTGTGAATAAGGGTTATGCTCTGGTTTTTGAAACATGGCATGTGCCTGTTCAAGCCTAGATTCCTGGACTGCAAGAAAATCGGGACAATTTTGGAATTGATGGTTGGGGTCGTTACAAGCAGCACAAACTGACGAAGCGACATGTTCTCGGAGAGTAGTGGTGGAAGGTTTTGAATTTTTATGTAGTTCTAACTCTTCTAATCTCCTAACTATTGATGCCATGTTTGCTCTTCCCTCAAAATCCGCTTCAATCATAAAAGCCTTTGCTTCGGATGTAGTCTTTCTGGTTTCACGGATGGATTCCCACTGTTGCGTCTTTTCAGCTACTTCAATCAAGAAGTCCCAAGACGCGTCAGCAGTTTTATCTACGAATAGACCATTACACATCGACTCAACCGTTGTTCGGGTGGACACATCTAGACCTTCATACAAAATTTGCACAAGTCTCCATTTTTCAAAACCATGATGGGGACATTGGAGCAATAATTCATTGAATCTCTCCAGGTATCTAGCTAAGGTCTCACCTTCTAATTGCACAAAGCTATTCAGACTTTGACGAATTGTCGCAGTCTTGTGGTTCGGGAAAAACTTTTTGAAAAACTCCTTTATGAGGTCATCCCATGTCATGATGGATTGAGGCTGTAAAGCATAGAGCCAGGCCTTTGCCTTATCTTTCAGGGAGAAAGGAAAAAGCCTTAACTTCAGGGTTTCGTCGGACATTTGAGTGAAACGCAGA
>NC_039360.1:8086211-8086341 GCF_003573695.1 Papaver somniferum | reverse complement strand
TTGCGTGCTAGAGTCGTTTCTCCTTTAACCTTTGGTTTTCTTCTTCTAAAACCAGGTTAACGACTTAAAGACTTCATTGGGATTGTGAAGCCAGACCGATACTACTTTTATCGTAGTTGTGTGATCTGAT
>NC_039360.1:8059051-8086201 GCF_003573695.1 Papaver somniferum | reverse complement strand
TGTAGCGGCTTAATACAGTGTGTATTCAATCTGGACTAGGTCCCGGGGTTTTTCTGCATTTGTGGTTTCCTCGTTAACAAAATTCTGGTGTCTGTGTTATTTCTATTTCCGCATTATATTTGTTTATATAATTGAAATAATACAGGTTGTGTGTTTGAATCAATCAATTGGAAATCCTACCTTTGGTTGTTGATTGATATTGATTGATCCTTGGACATTGGTCTTTGGTACTGTCCAAGTTATTCCTTGTGTTTTATTAGAGACTCGCTGATTTCTATTAGCTTGAGTGAATCAAAACAAGAGAGAGATATTAACTCCTTGAGATACTTTTATCTAGATTGAGTCTGACTGTCTAGTTGATTCTCTAGTAAGTGTTTCGGAGTTAGTCCATACATATTGCTAATAGAAATATTGGGTGGTGTTGTTAGACCCCCGCTTTTTCAATTGGTATCAGAGCAGGAAAACACCTTAAACCTAATAAGTTTGTGTTTGATCGTTCCTTAAAAATTGTCCCATGGGAAATTTCTTTGGAAAACTAGCTCTTGGCATCTGTAGCGCACGACAGATTTCCTTAAAGATTGTTCAAAGATTATTATGGTTAAAACCTCTGGGTTCTCATAATGATCTTACTTCATCTAAAAGGAAAGATTTAGATGTTAAGAATCAATTAGAAGGAAAAAATAAAAAGAAGGAAAGATTGAGAAAACGCTCAACACGCTCAAGGATATGGAACCTCACTAGATTAACTCTTAATCTCTTTGAGGAATACTATCGTAACAGATCAATTTATAAAGATATATTTAAAGCATTCGAAGGCGTTTTTAAATTCTTAGAATAACTTAAATATGTTAAGTATAAGAATTATTCCGAAAAGGGTTCTGTATGTGTTAAATCTGTTAATACTGTGCAACTTAGAAATCGGAAGTATCCTTCTTCTAGTCAGAACAAACAAAGGATAGAAAGCTATAACTGCCCTGACTATCATCATTACTTTGATTATACTACAGGGACTGTTCACACCTATCAACCAGAAATGTCGCATGAGAATTCCTCTGCGCATTATGCCTCTTGGTAACAATGATGGCAATTCCCCATTTGTATATATCTTGGAATGGGGCAAGAAAATGGTTTGAGTCTTGTACAATTTTGTTAATTGTGTTTAAACATCAATTTTAGCTTTCTATTGCATCTGTTGTCATTCACATGTGTGTTGTTACGGAATGCATAACCTTTAATGTGCATAAGAAAGAAATCCCATCTTTCTTATGTGAGTCTCGGTTCGTGAACAGGTCCAAACCCATTTGTGGTCTTATAAAGAAGAAGTTCGCGCACCCTAGTCTTCTTCATCACCCGTCCGCATACGTGAACTTCTAGGATTTTGTGTGTTTCCTCCATTGAAGCTTCATTGGAAAAATTGAAAGAAATGGTGTTCAAGATTCAATCCAAGTAAGTAATTTTCTCTTGATCATTTCATATTTCAAATCCCATGATGAATTCTAGAAGCACTAAAAGGAATTCAAAAAACCCAAAAATCTCTATCTTGAATTCTCCTTGTGACCAAAACTCTCTTAGAATTAGGTTTGTGGATGATTCTTGTGTTAGAGTGTTTGATAAGAGTGCTTCAAAAGGTTTCATCCTATAAAAGAAATTGGATTTTTATAGTGGGCATTAAGAGGATTTGGTATTCTTTAAAAATTCAAGCTTGTAAATATCTTTGATGGTCTTGGTCAAGGATTTGATTCTCTTACAAGGATTTTCTATGCCAATATTCATGATGTTGATTACAACAAGATGGAATTCAAATCCATGATTAGTAGAGAAAGGTTCTTGTTGATAGAGAATTAATTTCAAGGATTACCAAAATCTCGTTGGGGAACGTACGTCTTCCTAGACCAAGTGATGAACGTCCATCTTGTGATGATATCTCGGTTGGGCTTTGTGGAAAGAAGGTCGTTTGGAGTCAAGGAAAGTTCCCTACTAATGATCTTAGTATTGCTTTGATGGCGTTTGGAAAACTTGGTATCCCCAATCTTTGTCCCTCCACAAATTGAAAATTCTTCATGGAGTCACGAGTTTGCGGAATTGGTCTATTTCCTTGATTCGGGTATTTCAAGTCTCGATATTTGTGGTTTCATTATCTCTCAAATGATTTCGATGACTTCACCCATGAAGATGTTGGGTTACCTTTGCTTGATTATTCAAATTTTCCGTGATCGTGCGTAGGTGTGATTCAATTGGCAACTCTCTTGGGGTCCCCAAACCGGTTCGTCTGTGTACCTTTAGGCGCATAAGGGAAAATGCGTGCAAGCGACAAAGAATCGCTTCTCTTGATTTTAGTGATCCTACTACCATGAGCCTTCTTCTAAAGATTCATAAAGGTGTGTGTAAGGTTGATTCAAGAGTGAAGTGTGTTCAAGAACAATTGTCTTTGGTTGCAACGAAGTTTCCCGAGCCTGAGGAAGAATTGAACATAATTAAAGCATCTTGGAATGTCACCGATGAGGAAGAAGATGCGTAACATGTGTTCTTGATTATTGCCTAGTATGTCTTGTTTTTGGCTTAGTTGGAAGAATAACTAGTGCTTTGAATAGCGATGATTGTGATTACACATAGCTATTATTTTCATCTTCTTGTTTTTAGGTTTTTTGGTTTAAAATTCTGAAACTATTTGGAGGATGATGTTTTGTAATATTTTTGATTTTTTTATATTGCAACTTGTTATGGGATATTTGTGTTTACGTCCGTGAACTTTGTTGTCCCATATTTTCTCAAAAGTAAAGTCGTTCATGATCGATATTCATGTATTGGTTTAAGAATGAATAGACTTTTGACATATACAAAAGTTAAGCCTATATTGTCAACCCTTGACGGAAGATAGGTTAAAATATTTTGTATCCAAGGATTATTGCTATTGCATATGATTGTGCAAAAGAATGAATCCTTGTGTATTCCACGGTATAGATCTTCATTGATCCATCTTTTTGTATTACCGTAAGTTTCCATGATGTGTCTTATGTTGAGCACGATACAACTAAGTTGATTATTCTTGATTAGCTTGGTTGGTTTTTCCGTGAGGTACGTTATGTTGAGCATTTAGAACTAAATTAATCATCTTCTTGGTTATTTAGTTATTAGTCCACAAGTTCTCTTGTGTTGAGTACATGATCGATTAATTCAATCACTCTCTTGTTTGATTAACTTAGTCGTTGCTCCGTAAATTTACTTATGTTGAGCATAATGAATTAAATTGATCACTTTTGTGGTTAATTTGATTATGTATTCCGATTGAATTATTCATGGGTTTTCTTATGATTAATTTGATTGAGTGTTGGATATAAAAATCATTCTCATGGTTTTGGTGTCCAATAAAATCCTTCGTTTCTCTTGAAATTAAGGTTGCTCGTTGTAGTTCCCTTGGGAATGACATCAAATGGGGGAGAGTTCTTTTGAACCTGTGCTTAATGGTCATATATTGAGGGGTGTGCGGCTGCGGAATTTTAGATGGGTTATCTTGTATCTTTAAACTCCTTGATGAAGAGAACCAGAAGTATGGCAAGTGCCAAGTCCGCAAACTCAGTCCGCGAACTGCCGAAGTTCTCAAACCCGAGAATTTCTGCTGGAGTTGACAAACTACTTGCGTGAGCCAAGGACGCGAACCAGCGTAGTTCTCGAACCCGAGAACTTTGTTGATCAAGAGAACCAGAAGTATGGCAAGTGCCAAGTCCGCAAACTCAGTCCGCGAACTGCCGAAGTTCTCAAACCCGAGAATTTCTGCTGGAGTGGACAAACTACTTGCGTGATCCAAGTCCACGAACCCAGTTCTCGAACCCAGTCCGCGAACCCAGTCCTCGAACCCAGTCCGTGAACCGGCGTAGTTCTCGAACCCGAGAATTTCTGCTGGAGTTTGTAAACTCTATCCGTAGTCTTAAGTCCGCGAACCTAGTCTGCGAACTTGAGAAGGTTATATATCTAAAGATGATTTCTGAACTTAATCTTAAAAGACTAAGGAATGCATTTGCAAATCGTGGCTATTAAAGTTCATGAACCGATTCGAGTGAATCAAATCATATTTGCTTCAATTGTGTCTTGTGTAGTTACATAAGATTTCCTTGCAATTGAACAACTCTCTTAACTAGTTCATTTGAGTCAATTGAACTAGTTATGGTGAATAAGAACATGGTTGGTATGAAATGCTCATATGGTTAACCTCTTTGGGTAGACTATTGTTGAACCAACAATGTACACGTTTGGGTGCGGTTAACAAACCTAGAAGCGTACAGTCATTTGTGTACAACAAGCTAAGTTTTCGATCTAACGGTTGAGAAATATTAGCTTGAATCTAAATCAGGTTTTCATCTAATGGTGAATATTGATTTCTTTGTAACTAAGGCAAAACCCTGATTTGAAAGGCTATACAAAGGAGACATCTAGTATTGTGCAAAACTAATCCCCACACCTTACGTGTGATACTAGTTTGCGTGCTAGAGTCGTTTCTCCTTTAACCTTTGGTTTTCTTCTTCTAAAACCAGGTTAACGACTTAAAGACTTCATTGGGATTGTGAAGCCAGACCGATACTACTTTTATCGTAGTTGTGTGATCTGATCTTGCATCTTCTATCGTAACAGTACAATCATATTGATTGGCTTGAGATCGTGAGAGTTCTCCGATAGGCAAGATATAAAAAGTAATCACAAACACCTTCGTCTCATCGTTTGTGATTCCACGATATCTTGTTTCGCTACCATACAATTAAGATTGTTGTGAGGTGATTGATTAATCTAGGTTGTTTTTCGGGAATATAAGACCGGATTATCAATTGGTTCCTGTTCACCTTGGTTATTATCAAAAGATAGAACAAAAAATTTTAGGGTTTTTCTGTGGGAGACAGATTGATCCTTTGATAGACTTGTCTATGTGAGACAGATTTGTTTATTGTTAAACCATACGATTTTGGGTCGTAGCAACTCTTAGTTGTGGGTGAGATCATCTAAGGGAATCAAGTGCACAGATCCTGCTGGGATCATAGGCGTAGGGAGTACAACTGTACCTTGACAGTGGGAGACTGATTGGGGTTAAATTATAGTCCAGTCCGAAGTTAGGTTGGAGTAGGATAGTGTTTGTAGCGGCTTAATATAGTGTGTATTCAATCAGGACTAGGTCCCGGGGGTTTTCCGCATTTGTGGTTTCCTCGTTAACAAAATTATGGTGTCCGTGTTATTTCTATTTCCGAATTATATTTGTTTATATAATTGAAATAATACAGGTTGTGTGTTTGAATCAATCAATTGAAAATCCGACCTTTCATTGTTGATTGATATTGTTGATCCTTGGACATTGGTCTTTGGTACCGTCCAAGTTATTCCTTGTGTTTGATTATAGACTCGCTGATTTCTATTAGCTTGAGTGAATCAAAACAAGAGAGAGATATTAACTCCTCGAGATACTTTTATCTATATTGAGTCTGACTGTCTAGTTGATTCTCTAGTAAGTGTTTCGGAGTTAGTCCACATAGATTGCTAATCGAAATATTGGGTGGTGTTGTTAGACCCCCGCTTTTTCAGATACAAAATCAGATTGATTCAAAAGAATCAGTTCATGAACATTTTAGCCACGGTTTGCAAAGTTTGCATTCCTTAATCTATAAATGTATTTGATCATGAGTATGAAATCATACTTAACCGATTTTAGAAATTGAACCACTTAAATTTGCAAACGGATTCGCGAACTTAATTTCCGGACATTGGTCACAAGCAATAGGGCTGAACATGGTTCCGGTTAACCGTTGGAAACCGACCGAACCATGCCAAGAAGAAAGAAACCGAACCAAACCATTTAGATTTGGATTGGTTTGGTAAAAAAAGTTGAAAAACCGACATTACTGGTTTGGTTTTGGTTTGACCTGAAAACCGAACCAAAAACCATTGGGGAACCGATTAATTTTTAAACTTAGTTTTTACCGTCGATTTAAAAGTATTAGATTCTACCCATTGATTTAGAGGATAAATAGAAACCCTAAATCTAATATTTCATTATGATACTCTCCCTCTTTCTCTTTCTCTCAGCCGCCTCCCTTCTCCACCCCCAACTACAGCTGCTGCTACTCGACTTTTTTCTTCCCGTCTTCCTTCTTTTTTATTTGTCAATAACTAAATTAAGATATATTATATATCTTCTTTTGCTCTCTACAATTAGAGTAAGCTTTAACTATTCTTGATTTTTCTTTTTTTGTCTGTATATTTGTGTAAACCAATACTATCGGCAACTACGATTTTTTTATCTATAAATTTGTGTTTTTTTTTGGTTTGACATAATTATTGGTTAACCAAAAACCACTGGGACAAACCGAAACCAACTGGAACCATTTGGAAACCGAACCAATGGTTAATGGATTGGTTTGGTTTAGATTTTTAGAAACCAATAGTATTGGTTTCGGTTTTGGTTTGGTTAGAAACCGAACCAAAACCGACCATGAACAGCCCTAACAAGCAATGTTCTGAAAACCGGTCCGGACGTCGAACCAATAAAATTATTTGGTCAAGGTCATATGGTTCAACCCGAATTTACCGAGTCAAATATAAAATACTCTAGTTAAAACACTAGTACTACTTCTTGTTTTTTGACACGACTAGTATTAGTTCTTGCCCTTATCCTATTGGGAACCTAGTTGTACAGCCTTATAGTTATTTCTACCCATCTCCCTACTTAAGCTCCCTTTCCTCCTCTTTACATATCTCTGCATATTCGTGGTTCATAGATCCACTTGCTTTTGGTTTTCGTCTTTATCATTTGGTGTTTGTTTCTTTTCTTTTTGACACAATTACGTCTCATGATGAGTATCCACATCTAAAGAATCATCTTGATTTTATTTATTTTACAACTTATTTTATCGGTGTTGTTTTTCACTGCCCTTAATTTGATCAAGAAAGTATATGTTTGATTTTTTTGTTTTTAGTTCACAGGTTTTTTAATCTAACGAAGGTGAGCCTAATGTATTAGAGTGGGTGTGTTTTGAAAGGTGAATCTCTCAAAATCTAACTCCAATTCGTGTTTGTCTAGTCAAAATTAAATCTGAATTACAAACCTCGATCTGATTATCCAATTACTGGGATCCCCATTGATATAATTGAAGAAGATGAAGGAAATTGATTAGATAACAGCTTTGTTTTTAAATTCTTCAAATAAGGCTAACCATTTCACGGTGATTCTTAGATATCACTTTCACTAAAAAGCATGATTCTTTCTTTTGAGAAGATTCAGAAGAAGCAATTTTTATTTTTGATGAATTTCTTTTCCGAGCCAAACCAGTTAGAATGTTACTGGGTCGTGTGGGTTACTGGTCGGATCGCCCAGGTCACCCTGTTTACAAGAAATAAGTCGGTTTTTGACAAAGTTACTGGGTCAGTGTTCAACCGGACCGGAAAAGTGACTGGATCGCCGATTCACCGGGATGACCGGCCGGTCCGATTTTCAGAACACTGGTCACAACCCAACAGTTTGCAAATGGGTTCACAAACTTTAGATCCGGACCGAACTCAATTGAAAGCTTTTGCGAACGGGTACGCAAACTTGGTTCCCGGACTTCAACAGTTAAATCAGTTTGCGAGCGGGTATGCAAACTTAAGTACCCTGACTTAAACTGTTGAATAAGTTTGCGAACGGGTATGCAAACTTCCGGTCCTGTATTCCGTCAAAACAGTTTGTACACATAGTACACAAACTGTAATATATCCATACATGGGTTTTAGCACTCAACTCCCATTTCAATCATTGAAACATTCTTAGAAGACGACAATAGCTGTCTCAAACCAACTATTAGCTTATAAGCAATTTTCAAGTGATCGAATGATCAACAAGAAACATTCCGAGCCTACATCAAATGACCGTCTCACACAAATCATGTAAGATGTTACCAGGTGATTTTCACATGATCATCTTTTGACTTTCGTCAATAATAATGATGAACGTGGTTAAAGCAAAAATCTTTCCAACACATATTTCGAGAAAGATGTATGCTAATTAAACTCAAATCGAAATATCAAATGTGTATAATGTAAATTCTATATAGATATGCGACTTTTGTCTCAATAGGAGATAAAATAGAATAGACTTCTGAGCAATAGATGAGTTCAAGTCTCCACATACCTTTTGTTGATGAAGTTCCACAAGTTCCTTTTAGTAGTTCTTCGTCTTCAATCGATGAACGACGTGATGTCTAAAGCTCAACTACACATTCTATCCTAATCCGAGACATAGATATAACTAGATTGGAAATCAAGACTTATAGTTTTGACAACTAAACTTGACAAACAAGCTTGACATAGCAAAGCTTGTGAGTTCGACCGAGCAGTGCTCTAACAATTTCTTCTGATAAAGAAACCAAAAGTCCTTGCTCGACTTCTACAGATCGTGATGATAAGCCTTGTTCGATCACATATGAAACAGATCATGACGAAGGCAATCTGCCTAAAATCATCTAGCCAAAAGTGAATGAAAAACCTTCTTCCACTACTATTGATGATTAGACGAAATCTGATTCAAAGGAAATTTGAACCAATTTCGTGCAAAGGATCATAAGAAATATAACTTTCATTCTCTTGACAAGAAACTTGCGATGCTTCAAAATACACTTGTAAAAAGTGTTAAAAGAGGTATATTGTTTTAAGAGGCTGAAAGACCTTTCTACTAGAAAGATAGATCATGCCCCAAATGGATAGTATCAACTCGATTTGTTCAAACAAAAGAGTTGATGATCGATTCTGGAAGAAGATCCACCTCACTCGTGTTGAAACAGTCTTAATTCACATGATGTTATTCTTCCTGTGAAAAATATCTAGAAGAAAGGAAATGAGATAATTTCTGCCAAGAAAGTCAATCATTAAAGGGTCCCAATATCCTTAATTGCTTCTGATGATCGAACTGATATCTATCGTAAGGAAATCCTTAGAATGGGAAGATCATATGAAAATCTCATTAACATAATAGACAAAGATTTTTATACTTCTGAAAACTCTCACATCAGTTCACTTTCTCCTCATGATCCTACTTGCATCATCACAGGGAAAGATCAGAGTCTAGGGAGAAAAATATTCCCGTGGGAAGAAATCTCCAAAAAGGAACATGAACAATATTTCTGATACTCGTTGTAAGAATGACAAAGCTTTGTCCAATACAACTTAATTGTATGGAGATTGTGCATCCTCATCTAGTTTTGTGCTCATATTATTCAGGATGAGAAATCACATGAAACGAAAGCACATGTATTGTGTCTGTAAATATCAAAAAATTCATGACAAAAATTGGTAACTGCGAATCCATGTTGTCTTAAGTTCATGTCAACACCGTTTTCCGGTAATTAGGGTTTATTTAAAATTTTTGGTTTTTACTTGATACCCAATGAAGAATATTCTCTTATTAACTTGAGGATTTCTGACAAAGTCCTACGGGAATAAAAAAACTTTATTTACGTAAATCTCTTTGATATTTCTGGTCCGAAAAATATTTTCTTATTAACTTAAGGATATTCCCTTATATGTATTAAGAAACCCTGGCAAATACTTATTTAAGAATCCTTCAAAAATGCCTCCAATAACCCGTAGTTTTACAAAGGCAAATAAAGAGGAAGTTCGAAAAGTTAAGGAGTGTCAATGAATCAATACAAAAAGGAAGAAGAAGGTTGTCTCCAAAATCATGTCTGACTATGATTCTAACAGTTGTATAGGATCTCAAGAGGAGTCTTGTCTACTTTATTTTGATTTTCAAGATCTGATTGTAACCAAGTGGATACCCACTGATGGGATGGTGGATTTCATCAATGGTTTTGTAGAAATGAGAACCAATCTCATAATATCGGTTCAGATTCAAGATTGGCTCAAAGATAGGATTAAAGACACAACGGCGAATCTAGCAGAGATGAAACAACAAGTTGAGAAACTTGAAAAACAAGAGATGATTGCAGAAAAGTCTCTCGAGACATGTTTCAAGAGTTTGAAAGTCACAATGATGCTATTATCAATTTATGTTTACATAAGTTGTTTATATGATATAATATGTGAGTTTCGTCTTTAGGCTTTTACTATTGGCACATAATAGCTAAAATCGGTTAAACCTTTTCTCTGGTAATTTTTTTTTTTGATATCTTTTGTTTTGCAGGGGAATAACAATTAACATGGGAAGAGTTCTTATTAAACTAGTGCTTAATGATATATCTTTGTGGGGAGAGTGGTTTTGGAAATCGAGGGAGGAATTATTCTTATAATCTTCCTGATATGAAAACTATGTTAATTGTGATCTTAGTTTGTCATATCAAAGCGTAAGGTAACAATTTTGTTTTAGTTAATATTCTTCCTATTAAGAAAATATTATTTAATTTCCTATTCTTTGTTTTTTCTTAAGGAAATTCGGTGCAATTGTTATATTTACATTATTATGTTTGGATTGTTTTGTTTCAATTGTTTCCGGTTAAGAAAAACTGAGTCAATTCCGATTTTTGTTTTTGCTTAACTAAAAATGGGTCATTTTTTTAGTCAATTTGATTCCCGATAAGAAAAACTAAGTTAATTCTGATCTTAGTAATTTATGCTTATCAAATGAAGGTTAGATTACTCAAGTCTAATCGATTCCTTGATGAGAAAAATAGTTAACTAACCTAGTTTTTGTCTTGTCTAAAAGTGGGTGCATTTATTTTATGAATAATTGGAACCTTATAAGATAAATTGTGTGAATTCTAATCTCAGTTGAGTCTTATCTAATAAAGAGATTATACATACATAATCGGTTCGGTTTCGTAACTAAGTTATCTTAGTTGACTTATCGGACTACGAAAAAAATTGCCTCGTGCAATTGTTTCCTTGATAACGTGCTAAAACAAGATTACTTAGGTAGTTTCGGTTTTAGTATTGCTTATCTAAAATGGTATGTGGAAACTTATTGCTTAAATTTTATAGGTTGTATAAGTTCTGATGAATTTGTAAGATCCTTTCGGTTTGCTCTTATGTTTATTCGTTTCCTTTTCATTTTTGTGACAAAAAAGGGAAAAAATATATGGTGTAAACAAGTGATTTATGATCACTGGGAAAGGACATATGTGCTTAAGCATTATATTTAATGAAAGAGTAAAGCATAGACTAGATGCATAAAGTGACTTGATAGGATATATATTATGTGAATAAAACATCTAGCAAGAATCTGTTTTGTGCAACATCCTTAATTAAGAATCCCAAACCATGTAGTTCAAAAATGCATATGTTATCTCTAGTAAATTTTAGCAATAAAAATAAGTTCTTTTTAAGTACCTATGGCGTCATATGCAAAACCCTAATGAGTTTACATTTGCTATCATTAGTTTGAATAGTAGAATCACCAGTACGAGAAATGGATAAAATCTTACCCCCACCATGAGATTAAAAAAAACCACTATAAGATTTAATATTTTCTAGGAGAGAATCATCACTGGTCATGTGGTTTGTAACACTAGAGTCTTGAATCCATTGTGCAACAATAGACAAAAAAGTATTCTCCTTAGCAGAAGTTGAATTCATCTCAATTCCTACAAAAGATTTTTGCACTGAGCTGGTGTAAATTTTTTTCAGGTGTATATTTGTGGTAACACATACTAGCAGAATATCTATTCATCCATAGATTCGACATTCAACCTATGATTAATCTATCATACCACCGCCATCAGAAGAAATATTTCCAAAATTATGTCAATTCTTAGAAGAACCACCACCACTGCTTGATCCATGAGAATAAGTGTTATTCTTGAAATTCCCCGAGTTAGAGTGACTCATTTTCTTCTTGAAACCTTCATTACCACCAGCGTTGGTATTTGTGTTATATATAGTAGTAGAATGTTGCATTATCAAATAAGCTGGTTGTTCTAGCGTCTTGATCTCTAAGCCACTGCTGGTGAATAATCCAGTCTTTCTTTGGTTTCAGCAAAGGTGATGGTACTTCACGAGTTTGAGCAAAAATCACAAAATTATTGTAATCACAACCTAAGTCATTTAAAACATGTATAATGAAATACGAATTATTACTTGATTTTTCGCTATAACAACAAGACTATCAGTAATTATCTTGATCAGTTGAAGATATTCCTCCACAGACTGATCCCCATCCCGACGTTCTGCAACTAGTTTCCAAATACAGATCGAAAAGAGGCAAACTGAGTTGTGAAGGCATCGTGAAATCAAGAAATTTAATAATCAATATTACTAGCGGAAGACGAGAATTGTTAAGTGTTATAGTTTCTGAAGGCATTCTGTATTTAAGAAATTTAACAATCATAAAAGATATAATGGGAACTCAAAAGAGATGCAAACAATGATGATAAAGCTTCTGACATATCAAGATTCGAGAAATGATCTCAAGAAGAATCTTTTCTTAAATCAAGAATACAAATCCGAATAGATGAAATATTCATAATTTCTACAAAGAACAATAAATTTTTGCAATAATTTGATCGACTGATCAAAATTTGAAATAATCCAAGAGTAATGAATTTCATGAAGTTTAAAAAAAAGTTGAGAAAGAATCTAACCTAATTTGATACCATGAAATCAGAGCGAATGAAATGATACTGATATTATTAGAAACTGAATCAATTGATTCTAACAGAACTATTATGTAGGAATTACCAATAGGTACTATTATGGTAGTCTTAGTTAATGGCAGGTCCACCCACTAAAGCCCAGTAACCAGAGGTCCATAATAAAAAGAAAAAGAGAAAATTGGACCAAACTTTTTATCCCCTGGTCCGGTACACGTGCGGGATGTCATAATCCACTTTTAAAAATACCCAAACTACCCATTCCCTGATAGTACATATATATTTCTTTAAAAAAAAATCACCATTTTTTCCAAATCTGAGTTCCGTCTCCTCCTCTTTTCTACTTCAGCTCAATTTTTGCTCCTTCTTTTGGATTACGAGCTAGAGTTTTTTTGAAGATCTTTTGAAGATTTAAAGGTATGTTATGTAATATCTCTTTTTGTTGTTCTTGTTTGTTTTTTTTCAACTGAATCTGTGAAGATCGGGTCGTTTTGATTACGTTTTCACTTTATTGTTTCGTTTTTTGTTTGTTTTTTGCGTTTATTTTTGTTTTGGTTTGTTTTTTATGAATCCTGATCGTAATTATTCAATTTTTTGGTTAGATTATGATGTTTTTAACATATTTGAACTTTCGATTTGATTATCTTGTTGTTTTCGCTTCTTTATTTATCAAAATCGTGCTTGTTTGTTGTTTCAGGGGTATAATCCAACAATACATATGTTGCATACTGATACAAATTGCTTTTGATTCTGTTTTGTTCTTAGTTTTATCACTTGTTGTTGTTTGATTCATAAGTATATATCTTCGATACTGAAATAAGACTCTCTCGATTATGTTATTTTGATATATTCTTTACATACAATTATTTTTTAGTTCATGAATCAGCAGTACATATGTGGCATACTGATACAAACTTTTTTTTTGGTCTAATCGTTGTGGTGTTTGATTAAGATTTTGATCTCCATGTTTGATTTCTTGATTATTTACTAGATCTAGATGAATAATCACGTTTTTGGTTCATTTCGTTATTAGATTTGATCATACTAGTTACATTTTGTTGTTTTTAGATTTGTTTTTTTGTATGAAACAACAGTACGTATATCCTGTATTGACAGAAACCTAGCTTATTTTGAATGAAGAAGAAGAAGAAGATGCATCGTTATGACTTACGACAAGAAGATTTGTTGTGTTTCCATGTATGTTTTCTTATCATCTTCTTTGATTATTTTTTTCGTTTTTCTTCTATTGATTGTATTATGAAGATGAAATCGATTTTCATGACGTTTTTATGTTTTCAGGTTTGTTACAGTTTGTTTTTGTGTATGAATTGACAGTACATATTTGGTGTACTAATATAAAATTCTTATGATTTACGAGGAGAATATTTGTTTTCTGTTTCCAGGTATGCTTTCTAATCATCTTGTTTGATTATTTTGTTCGGTTTTTCTTCTTTTGATTTGTTTTTTTGATTGTATTCTGATAATCAAATCGATTTGATTGATGCTTTTATGGTTTTTAGGTTTGTTACAGTTGTTTTTCGTGTATGAATTGACAGTACATATATGGCGTACTGATACAAAACTCTTCTAATTTTGTTTTATTTGAAGTTTTTCCAATTTTTTTGGTTCGATCCATGAGTATGTATGTATAATACTGATAGGAAGTGCTATTTGCTGTGTTTTTGCTCCTTTTTTAGTCTTACCCTTCAGTACTTATGTGAAATACTGTAATATGTCTTTCGATTCTCTTATTTTTCATAGATCTGTCACCTGTTGTTGTCATACTGTTGATTTGTAGTTCATGAATCTTCAGTACATATATCGCATACTGATAGGAAGTGCTCCTTGTTATGTTTAAGGAGAAGTGAAGTAGATGCAGGCATACAGTGGAGCTGCAATAATGGGTGCTGCTGTACAACAACCCAATCTTTTTACTAAAGGTTCTTCAAATTTTTTCCCCAAGTTGGGTACTACTACTGCGGATAGATTACCTTCTAAAGTTAGGCAGACCCTGAAGTACGTTCAATAATTGATAGTGAGAAGAATCGTCAGTTTAACATCTTGGAGCTCATTGCTTCAGAGAATTTTACATCTCGCGCAGTGATGGAAGCTGTGGGTTCTTGTCTCACAAACAAGTATTCAGAAGGGCTTTCTGGTAAAAGGTAAAGATGGTGCTTAATGTTGTATTTTTCCCTGTATTTGTATTAAAATGCATTTGATCATTTCATTCTGCAATGTAGGTATTATGGTGGCAATGAGTACATTGATGAGCTAGAGACACTTTGTCAACAAAGGGATTTGTTCATGTAACTGGCACAGGGTCTGGATCTTCCTCATGGAGGTCACTTGTCACATGGATTTATGACTCCTAAAAGACGGGTATCTGGGACTTCGATTTATTTTGAATCGATGCCCTACCGTCTTGATGAATCAACAGGTGCTGCTCTGCATTCTTATATTGTGTAATGACTATGTGGTCTATTGTTGTTCATTTATAATTCGTTGATAATTTGCATTCATTACCAAATTCACTTGCAGGCCTTATTGATTATGATATGCTTGAGAAAACTGCCACCCTCTTTCGACCAAAACTCATCATTGTTGGTGCTAGTGCTTATCCTCGTGATTTCGATTATCCTCGAATGAGAAAGGTATACACATATATTTTGATTGTCAACAGTTGTTATTCTTAGTGATCAGAGAATCAGACTAGTTAACCCATTACGCACACCTAATTCCCTTTCCTGCTATGTTTCTTGAATATTGCAGATTCTGTTGGGGCTTTTCTCATGATGGATATGGCTCACATAAGTGGTTTCGTTACTGCATCTGTACTTTCCGACCCATTTGAATACTGTGATGTTGTAACAACCACCACTCACAAGGTACACCTAGTCACATTCATGAAGTCTGCAAGACTGCAACTACTGACACCAACACAAGCAACATTTGTTTTTATTGGTTTAGGTTCAAGGGTCATGTTGTTTACTATGTCTTCTGTTTCAATTTGCAGTCATTACGAGGTCCCAGAGGTGGCATGATTTTCTTCAAGAAAGATCCTGTTCTTTGGGTTGATATGGAATCTGCGATTAACAATGCTGTTTTCCCAGGGTTACAGGTAACTAAAACTGTAGCAGTTATTTGTGATTTATCATTGGTTCAACATTATAACATTTTTTAGGTTTGTTACAGTTGTTTTTCGTGTATGAATTGACAGTACATATATGGCGTACTGATACAAAACTCTTCTAATTTTGTTTTATTTGAAGTTTTTCCAATTTTTTTGGTTCGATCCATGAGTATGTATGTATAATACTGATAGGAAGTGCTATTTGCTGTGTTTTTGCTCCTTTTTTAGTCTTACCCTTCAGTACTTATGTGAAATACTGTAATATGTCTTTCGATTCTCTTATTTTTCATAGATCTGTCACCTGTTGTTGTCATACTGTTGATTTGTAGTTCATGAATCTTCAGTACATATATCGCATACTGATAGGAAGTGCTCCTTGTTATGTTTGATTCAGTACGTATATGAAATACTGAAATAGATGCTCTTTGTTACGTTTGATTCAGTACTGGAATTGGATATGGAGATGATCTGGAGCTGCAGTTCAGAACTTATTGCAAGAAATGACAGATTTTGAATGATAGGAACAGGAGTTGTTGTTGGTTCAGATTTGCAAGCTTGTGAAATTGGTGGTGGTCTTGATGAAGTTACAAATTGGTTGTGATGTGTGTTTGAAAGAAGGTGTGTTGCAAATGGATTTGGAGGAACATAGAAGGTTTGGTTGCTGATGTAAACTGAAGATGCAGATGAGATAGAGGAGGAATTGTAGGTGGTGATTACTGTGAACAAAATCAGTGGATGAGATGTTCGTCTCAATGGGTTTATGAAGATGGTAGTGTTGTTTAAACAGGGAAGAAGAACAAGTATGTGTTGCAGCTGAATTGAAATGACAATGGTGTTGATGTAGCTGTTGCAGTTGTGGTTTAAGCTAAGAAGATTGTGATGCAGCAAGATAGAAGATTACTGAGAAGATGGAGCTGAAGGCAGTGGTGAATGGTTGACTGCAGAGGTGCTGGTGCTGCAATAAAGTAAAGTGAATTGAGGAGTACTCAGATTCCTAAGTAGTGTAGCAAATATGTACTCAAATTTGTAAACAATGTAGCAGTTATATACTCAAATCTATGGTCCTTTATATGTTTTAATTAAATTTGGACCTCCAGATAAATAAAATCCCGATTTGGTAGAAGTATGTTATTTCACACGTACTTAAACAGTGGGGTATATTAGTCATTTCCATGTTTTCAAATAATTTTGGACCTCAGAATAAGAGTAAAATCTAGTTGGACCCTGATATAAATAACCTTATGGGCTTAGGACCAAACAAAAAATTTTCCAACTATTATATATGACACGTGTAACAACAGATTTATGAGACTTGGGAGAGCCCATTACACACAAATACACTAAATTAAGACAAACGGGAATTCCTTACAATAACAAACAAGAAATCATAAAAATATGCTTCTTTACATTATCGACATCTTATATACATATTGTACTTACTTTGACTGCCGCATTCTCTTGATATCTGAATTTTGTTTAGCTTTCACAATTATTTTCAACTTTCCGAAATCTATCAATGTCACTGATAGTACAATAAAAGGTAAGAATCAATAAAGCCCTTTAGTATTTTATCCATCTTTCTATAATATAAGCGGGTGGCTGTTGGTCGGCCTGAAATAGGATGCTTATCTCGATGGCTTCTTATCAGTCTACCCTACGTCTGTTGATGCCTGCATGATAGCCCCCTTCTGTTCGAGTACTCATCCCTGAAAGCCTTTTCGTTGCCCCATAGGATCACGAAGTTTTCAATCTAATTTGTGATTAGTAATAAAATACAATTAATAGGTTTCAAGATTATTGAATGTCATAATTTGAGTTAAGTATTTACAAATTTTTTCGTAACTGAGTACTTAGTCCGACAATATCACAATAGATGCGGCGAATATCACAAGTTATACCTCTGTATGCGATAATTCTTCCAATGCGGATGTATTTTTCTCTGCATCAAGAGTTCTGGCATCCCGTAGAAACGATTCGTACTTGTTATAGTGTTGTTGGTTGTAATTGAGCTTCTATAAAGCATAAACAATTAAAAGAAAAAAAAAACATTAACAATAATAGCAAGTCACGTAAGAAAAAAATAATCAAATGCAATCGATACAGTTACCATATAGAAACGATATTGAGGACTTTAAATACATATTACTTTAACATGTAAATACTTAAAAGAAGAAAAAATCAATCGAAAAAGAATTTTGTGCCGATGAACTTCTTCGAAATCAAATCACTGGTATCATCATCCTATTGTAATATTAAAAAATTAAATAAAAAATAATTGTACAAGATATAAACTTGGATACCTCTTCACTTAGCTGTTCTTTTAGTTTCACCAGTAATTTCTCTTTCACCGTCCGTTTTTCAATTATCCCTGCCAATTTAAGTTCCAACGAAAGAATCTCGTTTTCCGTAGCTTTCCATGTTTCCTCGGCATTCTTTGCTCTTGCACTGAAGACTTGTTTTTCCCTTTTTAATTTATCCAAATCCATATCTTTAAGCTACAGATTAAGAAATGAGTCATTTGACCAAAAAAAAAAAGAGCAGAATTAACTTACTTATGCTTCAAAAACACTAAAAAGACTTACATTTTTCCGTCTACGGGAAGAACGACAACTACAATGCTCGGGACGAATCGGGCGGCCAACCCACTCCATTGACTCATTAAAACGTTTCTGTTTCAAGGCATCATTGGCAACAATACCCGGTCTAGTCTCTTCAAGCTGTTTAATTCCTTGAAGGAGCTGTTTCTCCTTAACGAATGTGCTTTTTGCACACCGTGTCCGAAAATGCAAGCTACAGACCTGTTTTAAAAAGGATCCTCTACCTTATTATTGTACGTTCAAGGGGGCGATGAAAATGAAAAAACAAACAAAACAATTTTTTCTGACTAATTCCATGGAATTAACTCCTATTAAACACAACCTTACACGATTATTAAGCTCTTTCTCTGATGTGCATGTATCATCGCCCTTCTTTCCAACTGTGTCGAATTTAGCCCGGATTTCCCCTATGCGAGCCTGACTTCTATAGTCTATTTTAGTCTTCTTCTCATTTATGACTTTCTTGTATCTGTCGTCCTCCCACGATAGCCAGTCCAACCATCTTCTATAGTCGTCCTTAATAAGCTGCGCTTTCATCTCAAAAATTAGGTATTTGTGTTGCCACAGAATGAAACTAACAAAATGATTACATGAAAATACATGAGCTTGCTGGCTAGCTAGTGTATGTACCTTTCTCTGTAATATTGTTTCGCGAATCAGATTGCAGGTTTGGTCCATGTTTCTAATCTCCTTTCCAGCATGAGAAATCATTGTTTCTAGCTCATGATTTTGATATATCCGATATTTTACGAAATAAAATGAAAGATCACGGTTAAACTGATTCTGATCATGCTTTCCAATAGTGTCATGTCCTCCATCCCATACCGGTATTGTAGGTGATGAAAAGATGGATCCCATATATGTATAGCTTCTATAGCCTGATGCAATAAACAAGAAACGATTAATTAAAACTAATCTATAGTGTTCTACGCTGGAATTCATGACGTGAAATACATTAGCTGCTAGAAACCTTACACTGATAACACACGGGAGCAAATAGAGAGGCACAGATGGTTAATTTCTTGAGAAACAGAACTCCAGAAAGCACTATTAAATACTGCTAGTTTTCGAGGGGTGGGGTGCAAGAAAGAGAATGCCAAACAGAAGAACCTCTCCTACGGTCAAACAATGATGGTGACGAATATTAAATAAGGCAACCATCTGCAAGTATTCTTGTTTCTTGGGTTTTTGTTACAGGAATTGGAGCGCAAGAAAGGGGATGAAGGCCTTTGACAGAAAAATGATTAGAAGAAAAATAAGAGACGACTTATTGACATTTGTACTTTGTTTGGACAAGGTAACGAAACGTGGTCTTAATCCCACACCGGACAAAGCAACTACGAATCAAAAGTCAAGATACCCCGCCGAAAATTAAGTTTTTTTTTTTTTTTTTTTAAATTTTATTATATTAATTATTGGATAACAATTATTACATGAAACTAACTGGAAGCCTAACAAGCTAAGCTCCAACGACATACTACTACATTAATTTAACAAGTTGTTGTGCTAGTTTACCGTCGAGCCTCATGGGTAACCTAGCCAAAGGAGTCGAAGCGGATGGGGGCTGAAATTGTGTCACAAGGGAGGCAAACTAACTCTACCTTCCATGTTAATTTCTGCAATATTACGCCATTGGGGGTCTGTGACCTCCTGGAACGCATGAAATTTTGGGAAACGAGGATGACCAGCTGAGCTATGTTCCGTTCTTTTTTGTTTTTTGAATAACATTTTATTAATGAAAAGGGGGAGCTGCAATTAGCAGAGCAATATCAGAGAGTCAAAGTCCTTTTTTTCCTGATTTTTGAATTTTTCCTGATGTGTAAAGGCAGTTGGGAAGAGGCTAAGCATCTCTATAAGACCCGGTCTAAAAAAGGGAATGCATCCCAATCAAAAACTGTACTTGAAAAAAAAGTCTTGTTTCTTTAATTAAAGTATCAGCTACTACATTGCACATAGAGGTGTAGAACGTGCCGACAGTCCAATCCACAAAGTCACTCTTTTTTCCAAAATGAAAACCCAAGAGATGGCTTGGATGTCATCCATGTTCTTGTTGTTCATCTTTTCACTGATATAGAGATTTAATAGGAAACTCTCCTTTGTCGGTAAGCTTCCATATGATCTTATCTTCTTCCTCATTACTTAGCCTAGTATCTCCGATGAACCTTTCCAATTTAGTAGTGTTCCAATTCTCATTGTTAGTTACAAAATGTTTTGCTGGAATTAAGTCCTATAGACAATTTATTGGCTTACTGAGAGTTATATCCGGGTTATCAAACCAGTTGTCCTCCCATATATTGACTTTACGGCCATTCTCAATCCTCCAACCTACCATGCTCCTTACGTTTTTGATTCCCTCCATAATTCCTTTTCAAAGCAAGAGTTATCCATGTTTGGTCTTAGATGATGTTTTCTTTTTTTGATGTATTTAGCAGTTATAATCTTTGACTGGAGAAAGTTTGTGTCTTGCACAAGCCCCAACTAATTTTAGTTATCACAACATTATTAAATACGAGGAGAGATCCCCTCGTACTTTTATTATCACACTATCTCACACGTTGGATGTGATTTTTGCGAATAAAAATCAAATTGTAACGGATTTGAAGTTAATATTTTGGGGATATGTCACTATTATATTGCTCTACGTTCTTATCGAAAATGAGCGTATTCCGAGACTATAACACCACCATCTACTACTTTGAAAATGAGCCGTTGAAAATTGACGAAATTCTGACCGTCGAAATTAAGACCGGTAGATTGTGAGGTTTTATATTTCGGAATGTGATCATTTTTGGTAGGTATGTAGAACTTGGTATAAGAGAAAACATATCTTCCAAATATTAGCTTTAAATCCGTTACGATTTAATTTTTATTCACAAAAATGACGTCCAACTTGTGAGACAGTGTGATAATAAAAGTGTGAAGAGATATTTCCTCTTCATATGCAAATTTATAAATCCCAATCCACCGAGTTAGTCCCACATGCAAATTGGAATTCCAACCTTTAGGGTTATATCCTATCAAAAAGTGGGTATATTCCGAGATAATTCCACAACTGTCATGTAGCTCAGATTTCTAAATATAAAAAGTGAAATTGAGTTTGACAGTTGATTTTATAGTCGGATTTCAATCAATTTTTGTTTGGAAATTATAATCCTTACCATGATTTAGCAGAGAAGTAGAGGACTTTCGGACGCACAAGGAAGCCGTGATACCCAAGATTTCCACGCATACACAGCTGAAGCAACACTAGAGAATATAACATATTGATGCTTATCTTGCACCACATATCCTCCACGGATTTTGGCCACCTCACTAGTTAGTCCATCACCATCAATCAAATCACTACGTGTTTGCATTTGACTTGATAACCTTTAGCCAAGAAATTCAATGTGGTGGAAACTGCTAGTCTTTGACTGTATGTCTACAGTCAAAAGATCTATATCTTTCTTGACAAGTGAAGAAAATAACAAATGAAAAACAACTCAAACTCTGAAAATGTTTCCATTGTATGCAATAATAATCTGTGGTTTAGTAGGAACCTCGATTGTTTTGGGAATTATCTTGTTTTGCTCCAAAAGGTTGAAATCCAAAAGAATCGCTAATCAAAACACTCTCTCTATACCAAGCTTACTACGGATGTGTGAAAACACCCCAAGAAACGATCTTAGCCTCACAGTTCATCATACACAAGACTCGCTGCAAACTCTGAACACTAACCAGGCTAAGAAAGTTGATGACCATGGTCATGTTGTTGATATCACTCTGCCTGTAGTACTACACATGTTCGATGTCGTAACAGAAGATAATCTTGGAGGACGGGTTGATCATCATGAAAAACAGAGATCACAAAAAGAAGTTCACGTAGGTGTATCGGCTATAGAGAGGTTTTTAGTTGATATGGGAAATGAGAAACCAGTCAGGTTTACGTCTTCAGAGCTACAAGATTTCACTTGGAATTACAAGGTGAAGTTGGGTGCAGGTGGGTTTGGAGTTGTTTACAAAGGCGTATTTCCGAGCGGAGTTGAAGTTGCTGTTAAGGTGCTAAATGACAGTACTACAAGCGAAAGAATAAAAGAGCAATTCATGGCAGAAGTGAGTACAATCGGAAGAACTTACCACAAAAATCTAGTTAGACTCTATGGGTTTTGCTTTGAATCCGCAACAAAAGCACTGGTTTACGAGTACATGAAGAACGGATCGCTTGACCGGATTTTGTTCGACAAAAAACTACAAAATAGTAGTATAAAGTGGGAGAAACTGTATGACATAGCAATCGGAACGGCCAAAGGATTGGCATATTTACATGAAGATTGTCAGAAAAGGATAATTCACTACGATATAAAGCCTGGTAATATTCTATTAGATTCGAAATTTAATCCAAAAGTTGCTGATTTTGGTTTGGCCAAGCTTTGTAACTGGGATAGTTCTCATGTTACCATGACCGGAGGCCGAGGAACGCCAGGTTATGCTGCACCGGAGCTGTGGATGCCGTTTCCTATAACTTATAAGTGTGATGTTTATAGTTATGGAATGATGCTGTTTGAGATTGTCGGACGGAGAAGGAATTTAGACCTGAGTTTACCTGAGAGCCGTCAATGGTTTCCTAGACAGGTGTGGGAAAAGTTTGAAATGGAAGAATTGGATGAGATGATAAACGGGTTCGACGGGATCGAAAAAACGGATCGTGAGAAGGTAAGAACAATGATTTTGGTAGCCTTTTGGTGTGTTCAGTACTTGCCCGATGCCAGACCTTCGATGAGTAGTGTGGTGAAGATTTTACAGGGAGGCTCGGAAGTTAAGGTGCCGCCTAACCCCTTCTTGCACCTTGGGTTTTCAAGTGCGGCATTAGCTCTGCGGGCCGATGCAAATAGAGAAGAGACGGGAGTCACTGCAAATATCACGTCGGCCGAAGCCATCACTGGAATAATGTCGACCCCGACTGGTTACAAGAAAAATACTGCAATTGTGAGAGAAAGAGCTACTTCATGACAACAACCTTTGCACTCCGAAGTTGCTGCAAAATTGTTCAAGCTGCTTACAAAATCAAATAAAAAAAAAAAGTGAAATGAATGTATTATTAGAATTGGCGAAGCATGAAATATATCGGAATCGACGGATCCCATCGGAACTAAGACACATCTCAGTTGTTGGGTAATCCCCAAATTCAACAATTTCGCTTTCACTGCCATTCACTGACCATAACGAGTCATAACTTATAGAACCGAGTGTCAGACACTTTCTTCTCACGTCATAGATTTCAAATATGAGATTATAGTTTCTTCTTTGTGTATTAAAATCAAGGTGTATCTTAACAAAACTAGGGTTAGAAGTAATTTCAAACCAAAACTTGCAAACACACTTACATATACATGTTGATTTCACTGGTACCCTGACAAGGATTTCAAGGTACATCTCTTCTGGTATGCTTGACATTGCTTCTCCCCAGCTTTAAATTCTTACCGAGGAACAGAAAGTTTGTAGAAAACTTGCAATATTTCTTTGCTCTGTAAATAAAAAAATAAACGGAAAATGAATCATTTGTCCAAATATTTTTAAATAACGGTTCAAATGGACGAGTAAAAAATAGTTCGGGTGAAATGGCCAAAGAAAAAAATAGCAAGGATGAAACTGGATTCATCCTATCTTAAATTTAAAAAATATCAAGGATGAAACTGGATACATCCGGTGTAAATTAAAAATAAGAAAAAATATTTGAAAATGGGCACGATGAAACTGGTTACATCCTAACTTAAATTTAAAAAATAGCAAGGATGAAACTGGATACATCCTGTGTAAATTAAAAATAAGAAAAAATATTTGAAAATGGGCACGATGAAACTGGTTACATCCTGCCTATTTTTACATTTTTGTCCATTTAAACAGTATCAAAATCTAACTGTCCATTTCATCCAAAAATTGTTGATTTTGGTCTTTTTAACCGATTTTGTGAAAAATAAAACGGTTTACTGCGGCGGCGCGAGTTTATCTGTAACAGTGTAACTGAGAACTGATAATGCTGACTATTTGAGGGTTACACAATCTGTAACAGTGTAACTGTAGTAGTCAAAAGTTTATCTAAGAAATATGGGATGCCTTCCCAAACTTGAAATTCTGGAGATAGTTTACCGCCTACGTCTTGCTCACATGGACAATTACTTGCGAGGCAATCTCGGGATATATTTTTTTAAAGAGATGTAGAAGAATTCAACATTCAAACTGAACTTAAATGTTCAAAGCTATGTTTCATTCAACAACGGGCAACGCTGTTTATCTGGAGGGATTGTAGTAGGATCACCAAGAAGCTTCTGATTCTCCATTAGAAAAGCCGAAGATATATAACACACCCGGTACACACACAAGTTTAAGTAATGGAGCAAAATTATTAGTTACAACTAAGAACCTTGTGGAACTAAATAGAGTCGCACATAAAAGTTTTTTCATTACCACTACAGTTGAATACTGACCGCCACTGTTTTGACTACTAAATATAACAATTGTTCTGCATCAAACGGGAAAAACAGAGAGAATTCCGGTGCATTCGTTTTAGGCAAGTGGCTTATATTCTTACTAGAAAGCCATGATATATTCCCGCATAAAAATATCTTGCAGATGTTTGCAAAGAATCCATCCTTTATACACAACCTCTCAGCTGATCAACCAAAGGCATATGCCCCAAACAATTTTCAAGTGATCTTCTATAACCATATATATACTCATAGCCACCACCATGACGTCTATGAAGTAATTCAATCCATTAATAATATAAGTAATAAATTATGGGTATCAAGACGGATCTCGATTAAACAAGATGAATCAAATAAAGAAAATACGAGAATTAAAGTGGTTCGGCACTAACGCCTACTGTTGATACATGAAAAATACTACCCCTTAGCCAGGCTAGTGTGCCCTCAAAAGGGAGGCAAACCCAACATGAGACATAGGGACTGAAGTCCAAGTCCATCAAGAAAGTATTCATGAAATGAAAAGGACAAGGGAGGAATTAAGAGGGAAGAAAAGGGTTTTATTAGAAAAGGGATGACATTATTAGTGATTAGGGGAGTTTAGGACACATGACATGATGTCATGAAAGGAAGGGGCTTTTAAAAAGTCTATATAAAGAAGGACAAAGTACAATGGAAAGACAACTCTCTCTCTCTCTCTCTTACTATTCTTAGAAAAGTGAGGTCATTTGTCTAGCTAGGACGAGTAGAACCTCAAACCTAAACTCACCCCTCAACATTTGGCGACCACACCTGCAGGCTCGTGCCTAGCTCACCATGATACACACAGAAGGCACTATCTCAAGCGCGTTAGGAAAGCAAGCGGCTGATCAACCCCTTAATCTGGACGAGGTGACGATGAAAGATGATAGCGAGGAGGAAACACCGATCCTAGGCGTTATCAGGCAATCGGTAAGTCACAGATCCCAGGATAGAGAGGTAGCAACACCACGAAAAAAGATTTGACAGACAGCTCGACTAGCGAAACTCGTATCCTCAACCTTACAAAACATGCAGGAAGAATTGAATGAGCGCTCACGAAGGAGACAAGAGCTCGAAGATTGGATAGCACGGGCAGTAAAAGCAGGACAAAGTACGCCCGAAAAGGCAACAAAAGGAGAAAAACTCAAAGGTACCAAGGCGACAGTGACATCGCAAGAAGAAATCGCTGAATACCTAGAACAGAACTATCATGTGGTAAGACAAGACAACCATTGCCGCGTGAATAGTCCATATCCATCGAAGAATGGGACATCCAACAGAAGAGTGTTTCGCCATTCGAAGTATATTCGAGCGCAAGCGAGCGGCTGGGGAACTCGAGGCGACAAGAAAAACAATTGAGCATGATCCATTCCCTCGCCATTAACCCGAAAGAGAGAGGAAAGGAGAGTGCGGAGTACAAACCCACAAATTGTAAAAATCATCTTTTGGTAAGAACGGCTTTCCTCATGATTAATGGGAAGATATCTCAAAAGGTCTTAGGGCAGCCAAAGGCGCCCGGTTGACTGAAAAAATCACAAAAGGTCTCAGGACATCCAGAGGCGCCTGATTGACTGACAAATTAACAAAAGGTCTTAGGACAGCCAAAGGCGCCTGATTGACTGACAAATTCACAAAAGGTCTCAGGACAGCCAAAGGCGCCTGATTGACTAAAAAATTCACAAAAGGTCTCAGGACAGGCAAAGGCGCATGGTAGACTGACAAATTCACAAAAGGTCTCAGGACAGCCAAAGGCGCCTGATTGACTGACAAATTCACAAAAGGTCTCAGGGCATCCAAAAGCGCCTGATTGACTGACAAATCTACAAAAGGTATCGGGTTAGCCAAAGGCGCCCAACTGACTGAAAAATCTACAAAATGTCTCAGGCTAGCCAAAGGAACCTGATCGAATGACGAATCTACAAAAGATGTCAGGACAGCCAAGGACATCTGATTGACTGATAAATCTTCAAAGACCATGGGACCCCGAAAATACCTAGTGATTGACGGGAAGGCGCGTTTCACTAACGCCCGCCCCATCCACTACACTTTCAATAAAAAATAAGAGGGAGTAGGCGCGTTTCACTAACGCTTACCCCACCCAACACCCTTTCAATAAAAATAAGGGGGAGTAGGCGCGTTTCACTAACGCCCACCCCACCCAACACCCTTTCCAATAAAAAGAAAAAAAGGGGGAGTAGGCGTGTTTCACTAACACTCGTCCCACCCAATACCCTTTCAATAAAAAGAATAGGCGCGTTTCACTAACGCCCGCCCCATCCAACACCCTTCCAATAAAAAAGAAGGGGGAGTAGGGCGTTTCACTACCGCCCACCCCACCCAACACCCTTTCAATAAATAGAAGGGGGAGTAGGCGCGTTTTACTAACGCTT
>NC_039360.1:7976671-8058815 GCF_003573695.1 Papaver somniferum | reverse complement strand
ATAGGCGCTTTTCACTAACGCCCACCCCATCCAACACCCTTCCAATAAAAAAAAGGGGAGTAGGCGCGTTTCACTACCACCCACCCCACCCAACACCCTTTCAATAAAAAGAAGGGGGAGTAGGCGTGTTTCACTAACGCCCGCCCCATCCAACACCCTTTCAATAAAAAGAAGGGGGAGTAGGCGCGCTTTAGAAGGGTGATTAATCCTCTTTTACCAGCGGTCATCCCCTCATAAAAGAGGAGGGAGTACGCATACCCCTCTCAAGAGAGAAACACGAGAGAGAAGGAGTTAGCACATTCAAAAAAAAAAGAGAGAAGGGGAAGAGAACAATACTCCAATTTAAAAGCAAAAACTGTTCATACTGATTCAAAACAAACACAAAAGGAAACAGAGTAAAAAAAAATCCCTACAGGGGATATACAATCTAATCAGCCATTAACACCCGACAACGAGCAATATCCGCATCCAAAGCTTCCACCATCAAACGCCCATCATCACACTGGGCAGTAGCCAAACGAAGATCCTGATCAGCTTCGTGCATTAAATGATTGATGTCTTGAATAATTTCACCCTCAGCGAAAGAGTATCCTCATTGAAAAAGCGAAGGTCTAACAACACCACCCAATATTTCGATTAGCAATCTGTATGGACTAACTCCGAAATACTTTGCTAGAGAATCAACTAGACAGTCAGACTCAATCTAGATCAAAGTATCTCAAGGAGTTAATATCTCTCTCTTAATTTGATTTTTGCTCAAGCTAAAAACAATAGCGAGTCTTTATCAAATACAAGGAATACTTGGACGGTACCAAAAACCAATGCCCAAGGATCAATCAACAACCAAAGGTTGGATTTCCAATTGATGATCACGAACACACAACCTGTACTATTTCAATTATATAAAATATAATGCGAAAAAAAAATAACACAGACACCAGAAATTTTGTTAAGAGAAAACCGCAAATGCAGAAAAACCCCGGGACCTAAGTTATGTGTACTCGATAAAACTTGGCAAAAATCCTCAACCAGAAAATCCTCTTTACGGCTCTCATTGGTTTCAAAATCTCCCTTCTAAAAACGTTTTTTATTCTTTGATGAATAGATTAATTAATTGGGGTTACCATCCATGTTGGTACACTTCGCCACCTCATAGGATACTGATATGTCACCAATCATCAGTCTGAATAGAATTGTTGGACTATTCCCAATCCAGTTCACATATGGGTCAGGTGTCCACTGTCCATTATACTTTCCTGGTTACAGCTCATGCTTGCCAAAAACACCTAGAAAACTATTCAAAATTACGTAACAACTCGAATTAAAGAGCCCGGAGGTCTTGACTTCTATGTCTACTTCTATTTCACCAAAAAGTTTGTGATGATGACTGTGAAGTTGTGTTAACGAAACATAATTGTAAAGTGAAGAAAGGGGCTATGGTGTTAGCTCGTGGAGTTAGAGTCGGTACTCTATACCGGACTTCAGATGGAACTACTTTAGCAGTGGCTAGTAGTGGTGAAGATACTAACTTATGGCATAGAAGGTTAGGACACATGAGTGAGAAGAACATGAGAATTCTATGTTCGGGAGGATATCTACCTAAGGTGAAATCTGTCGATATGAGTTTTTGTGAAGATTGTGTTCTTGGAAAGAAAAAACGGGTTAGTTTCAGCAGAGGAGGAAGAGACTTGAGAAGTGCGAAACTTGATTTGGTTCACACATATGTATGGGACCAATTAATGTTGCATATCACAGCGGATTCCAATATTACATCACCTTTATTGATGATCACTCAAGAAAGGTGTGGATTTACTTCATGAAGAATATGTTCGAGGTGTATGAAGTGTTTAAGAAGTGGAAAGCTTTGGTTGAAACGGAAACTGGTATGAAGTTGAAGTGTTTAAGGTCAGACAACGGTGATGAGTATGACAAAACAGAATTCTTACAGTTATGTGCTACGAATGGAATTCGTTTGGAGAGGACAGTTCCAAGGACACCACAGGAGAATGGAGTAGAAGAACATATGAATTGTACGTTGAATGCACGTGCAAGGTGCATGAGGTTGCAGTCTGGTTTGCCCGAGACCTTCTGGGCACATGCAACTGAGACGGCTGCTTATCTAATTAACAGGACAACTAGTAGTCCATTAGATATGAAAATACCATTGGAGGTTTGGACTGGTAAAAAGGTAAATCTTTCTTATTTGAAAGTTTTTGGTTGTGTTGGTTATGTTCATCTTAGTACCGGTGAGAGGTCTAAGATAGGTGCTCAAGCAAAGAAGTGTATATTCTTTGGTTATGGAATTGACGCTTTTGGGTATAAACTTTGGGACTATGAGGGTCACAAAGTTATTAGAAGTAGATATGTCACTTTTAATGAGAATGAGTTGTACAAGGACAGGAATACAACACAAGTTGAAGATGTCAGGTCAAGCAACGTCGATAAGGAGTTGTATATCGATATTGATGATCTTTTTGGAAAAAGTGTGGTACAAGAAGAGCACGATGTTGCTGTTGGCGGAGAAGTACAAGAAGGGACTTCTGCTGCAGTGGGAGTTACTCCTACAGTTCCACAAGAAGTGCGAATATCGTCAAGAACTCCGAAATCGAACCCAAGGTATGCTCTGAATTATCTATTACTTACGGATGGAGGTGAACCTGAAGATATTAAAGAAGCACTAGCGGCTGATGATTCAGGCAAGTGGCAACTTGCTATGGAAGATGAGATGAATTCACTTGAGGAGAATGTCACTTGGGTGTTAGTAAAATTACCAAGAGGTAAGAAGGCGTTGCATAACAAGTGGGTTTATCGGATGAAATCTGAAGCAAATGGAGAAATTCGCTACAAGGCGAGGTTGGTTGTGAAAGTTTTCCAGCAGAAACCTGGTGTTGATTACAACGAGATATTTTCTCTAGTTGTGAAGATGACTACTATACGAGTAGTGTTAAGTCTAGTAGCTTCTGAAGATCTCTACCTTGGACAGTTGGATGTAAAAACAGCTTTTATTCATGGTGACCTATATGAAGAAATTTACATGAAACAGCCAGAAGGATTCATAGTAAAAGGCAAGGAAGAGATGGTGTGCAAGCTAAAGAACAACTTGTATGGTTTAAAACAAGCCCCGAGACAGTGGTACAAGAAGTTTGATAACTTCTTGCATATAAGTGGTACTCACGGTGTAATGCAGATCATTGTTGTTACTTCAAAAGGAATGGTTCCGACTACATCATATTACTACTGTATGTGGATGATATGTTGGTTGCCGTAACATCTCTACAATAAGTTGAGAATTTGAAGAAACAATTAGCAAGTGAGTTTGCTATGAAAGATCTTGGTGAAGAAAAGCAGATTCTTGGTATGAGGATCATAAGGGACAAAGCTAAGGGTACTCTTATGCTTAGTCAGGCGGAATATATTGAACAAGTGTTGAAAAGGTTCAATATGGAGAATGCTAAACCAGTTAGCTCTCCACTTGGAAGTCAAATTCGTCTTTCTAGTACGCAGTGTGCAAAGATAAATGAAGAAAAGGAGTACATGACTATCATACCATATTCTTCAGCTATTGGGAGTCTAATGTATGCGATGGTGTGTGATGTGACTCAATAATGTTGTAGTAAAAAGGTCCGTTGAGGCTTGTGAAAGCAATGTATTTTTAGACTTATAAAACTTAAAGGTAAAGAAAACTTATTACAAAATTGACTTCAAGATATTAGAAAACAACCAAGACACTGAATTCACTATTACACATGAATAAATCATGGTAAAAAATTCAAAACTCTAATTATCTTTTAAGACTCTTATTTCTTAATTCACAAATAATCTGGAAAATTCTCAAAAATTAATTGTATCCCTAAGCATAGATTATCTAAACAAAGCATAACCTATCTAATTAAATCACAACTAATGAAGAAATTTTTTGCAAACAATTAAAAACTCTGCAAAAGCAGTGATTGAGTGAATTATAAATTATAAATTAGAGAAAATAAATGATTACCAATTATTCATGAATAGCTTCCTCATTGCCTTGGTTGTGGGAGAAATTAGCCTTTCATCATGTTGGAAACACGCTCAAAAGTTGATTTCATTTATGCTCAAAGATGGGTTTACAAATGATAAAAGTGTGAAAATAATTAAAGTTACAGAGAACGATATATGTTGACTGTCGCTGTCACTGCAAACTGTCCTGCGACAGTCGCTGAAACTGTAGCTTTTAAGACTGTTCTGTAACAGTCGCAATCACTGTAGCATAAACGACACAAGGGTGTGCGTCTTATGTTCTTCGTGTTCTTCAGCAGCAGCAGAAAAATGGCAGCTCTGTAACTTGATTTTTTTCGACTTTCTGGTGCTCTAAAACTCTCCCAAACTATCCTCCCCCTTACTGATATCCCATCACCTATTTATAACCCAGAAACAGCAAAATCTCACGTAATAACTTCACATAATCCTACATTACTCGGCAGTGAAGAAAAATATTCTCGGGAATATTTTCTTCTCTGATTTGCTTTCTCATGCGCCTGTAGTACACGGAATTGCTCCAGCATGTTTCTACCTAATACCAGTAGCAGTTATACATGCAATATCCTCACGAAATCTCCTCAACATGGCACAAAAATCGCGAGTATCTTTCCCATACGTGGCTTGCCCTGTTTTCTTCTTGCGAGCTATCCAGCCAAATTCGATCGAAACAAACACCAATACCAGCTTTGTTATGACATATCACGTCTACCCACTAAGTTTCAGGGATTGAATCTCACTAAATCACGTCCGAAATTCGATCGAAAATTCTGCCAGCAACTGTGACTATTTTCCCGCCAATTTCAATTTTCAAAAGATGAAGAAGAAGTGCCTTGAATCCATTTTTCGGTTGCCTTTAACACCGGGTGTTCTGGGGGTGCCCTTATCCAAAATGAGGGTGCCTTTAGTACTTTTCTCCGGGGGTCCAAATAGCACTTTTTGCGCAACTTTTTCCACACAAGTGTATTTCTCCAAAAACACCTACAAACACACAAAGCATCAAAATTAGTACAAAAATCGAGCATTAACAATAGAGACATTGAGTACAATTTAGACACAAAAATGTGTCTATCAGTGTGCACGAGACCAGATATTGCACATGCAGTGGGAGTAGTGAGTAGATATGCAAGCAACCCGGGAAAACAACATTGGGAAGCTGTGAAGTGGATTCTCAGGTATTTGAGAGGTAACACAAATGTACCATTGTGTTATGGAAGAGGTGGTTTTATCTTGAGGGGTTATGTGGATGCAGACTTCGCAGGTGATGTAGATAAAAGGCGAAGTACGACCGATTATGTTTATACTATGGGGTCGGCTGCAGTGAGTTGGAACTCACGGTTACAGAAGTTGGTAACATTGTCTACTACGGAAGCGGAGTACGTAGCAGTGACAGAAGCGAGCAAGGAGATGATTTTGTTACAAGGCTTATTAGCTGAGTTGGCAAAGAACAACGAGATAGTGTTCTGTTTAGCGACAGTCAAAGCTCTATACATTTAGCCAAGAACTCAGCCTATCATGCTAGGACGAAGCATATAGATATTCGTTATCATTTCATTTGGGATCTCTTAGAAGAAGGAGAGTTGAAGCTCGAGAAGATTCTTGGTTCGAAGAATCCGGCGGATATGTTTACCAAGGGAGTTACATCAGACAAGCTAAAGCTCTGCAAGGCTTTAGTTGGTCTCTCAGAATGAGGATCTGGGAGGGGAGCCGCACTGACATGAAGATGTTTTAGCACCATCAATCCAAAGTTGAAGAAAAGGAGAATTTAAGACAATCAATGAGTCTTCAAAGTGGGAGATTGTTAGTTATTGAAGACTAATTAATTATTTCCTAAAGTTAGCCGTGGTTATTTAGGGAAGGGGTTTTCTAAACCGGTTAGGATTCTTGGTGTCCAAGTTTGTAACCTATATAAATAGGTAATTAGGCCTTGTAGAATTATATTGTGTAGAAAACGATTAAGAGATCGGTGAGAGATTTCTTGTATAGCTTTTAGGGCTAAAGCTAGGGTTTCGTTGTGAGAGCATATTGGTGAGGAACAAGAGACAAGGTTATCGTCTCAGGTAATTGTTGCGGTGTAACCAAGAGTTTGTTGGGATTCACATGACGGTGTAATCGTTTTTCTTCATAGTGGATTTGAATTGGTGCGGCTCAAAGTGGACGTAGACAATATATACAAGTTATATGTATTGGTCGAACCACTATAAATCTTGTGTCTTGTGAGTTGATTTATCTTTCTCGTATTATTATAGTTGTTTGTGCTTGGTTTACTTATTATTCATCATGATATCTCAAGATCCGTTATTTCGCGGTTGTCAGGGATTATTCCCTAAGAAAATCCTGACAGTTTGTGACCACTTCTAAGGAGCCTCTATTGTTAGCAACCGCTCAATTGTTAGTACGGTCATGTCCCTACTGTGTGCGTCAGACATTTTTAGTTGGTGTTGTCCATGCATATGTTAGACACTGTTGTGTGGTCTATGAGCATCATCTTATCTGGAAATGTGTGAATGTCCTCTCACTGTATATTGATGGAGGGGAGTGTGAAAGTGATCTGTGTTCCAATCCTATGTGGACTGTCTGTAACATAGGCCATCCGTCCCTCCCGATGTAATTCGTTCAAAAAACCTAGAAAGTAACAGAAGTGCAGTTAGAATCTTGTATCAAAGTTCTCAAAAAATAAAACAACCCCTTTTGGATACTTGAGATCGAAAGATATGCATGCAATCTGGTCTATCATTCAAGACCAATATCAATCACTTCCAAGTTCCAACTACATTATTATGACTTTGAATGTTGTTACACGAATTATAATTTGTTGCTTATTCACGAAAGCAGTCACATACAAATGATCTACTTCGAAAGAATCTGACCATTGGTTAAGGGCAATACATTCATAACAAAATTTGAAATAATAACCTGATTATTTATAAATTCCCAAACTGATAAAGAAATAATGTTGTTGGTAACCAATATTAAGAAATGTATTTAACATGAAAGTAAAACAAATTGTGCATCCCTAACAGTTGACAACTTGGTCCAATTTCATCGCAATTACATTTGATAACTCTATCTGGAGCTATAGGATGAGTAGTGTCATTTGCATTTCACAGTTTCATCTGCAACCAATGCCGTTTAGCGTGGAGCTACTTGAAACACGCATTTAGGAGACTGGACACATTTCATGTCTCCTTTCCACCATTTGTCTACTGATTTGTAGATTTTGAATCTGTGCAGCAACAATTTTAAAGCCGCAACACAACCTTGACACATCCCGATTGGTACCTGTATCTATACCAAAAAAATCAGAATAACGTATCCACAATTAACTACAGTCTCATTTGTTCATAATTAATTTCTTCACATATATTGCAGGTGCTGTTGGAATAGTGCCATCTATCAGGCTAACCTCATATATTGAAAGAATGGGTTTCTCTTGGCACTTTTCACAAATATTGGAATGTGTAACATCAGCGACGGAAGCAGGATTGAAAATTTAAGTGGGCTAAATCAAATATATTCGGCTAAAAATCAAATTTTAGGGTGGGCTAAATTTTTTTCCCACAAAATTTACCTTTGAAAAAATGAAAATTGAGTTGTATTTAGAATTTTGGGGGTGGCTGGATCACACCCAAGCAACCCCAAATCCGTCACTGTGTAACATCGTCAGGGATAGGTTGTTACCTTGAGCAGATGTGTTTTGATTCTTCTCCATGCTCAACAAATACCGACAAACCCATTATTAGTTTAGGAATAAATTTGAAACAGATTAAGAACGGGATTAAAAAACCACCCAAAGCAACTAATATAAAACCAATGAAAACTCCCAAAGAACCTTTAAGGGAAGTCGCTTTCGGACATTGTTTTACATTTTCCGCGTGAGTAGATTGAGAATTCATTGCATTCTCAATCTTGAACAGTAGCATCATAAAAAAGAGCCGCATTAAATGAATTTCTTCCTACGCACCTCTTTCCTAATTTTTCTTCAAACCCTCGTTAAATTATCTATGAACTGTTTTTCTTTTTTATGGATCTGTTAACTTGTATACGCGTATACAAGTTAGCAGGGACATGTTAGACATTTGGTTACATGAAAAATAGAAATACGTTTAATAAATAATCATAACTTATTCTTCTCGATGACTGAGATTTATGTTCCACGAATGCCCTTTGAAAACTCACCTATACCGAGAACTTCATCAAATTCTCTCCTCGTGATCTCAGGCTTCTTTCTTTTTCGTCTTCTTCTCCTCCATTTTTATAACACAGAAAACCCTTGTTGTTTCAAACAAAATATTTGATGAATTCTGCCATATAAATCTTGTACGAAATCAACCCCAGTGACAAATTTATACACAGTTCTTTTTTCTATTTTAATAGGTTCTAAAATGGGCATATATTTATACCTAATCTTAAAACATCACAGTAACAAGAATTATTGATGTTTCTTCGTTGCCCCAATTTCCCCCTCAGGTTACTGGCTTTAATTTTCTCAATCAAGATGATCTATTGTGAAGGTGAACGAGCAAATCAAAGGACGCTCATAGAAGATCAAGAGAAATTACAGTCACTAAATTCATTAATTTTTCTTAGGGTTTATCAAGTTAAATCATAGCTCTTGGTTTTTGAATTGAATGGTTATAGATTTGATTTGATTTTTTTTTTAGTATCACATTATCAATTTGTTTTAGTGATAAGGTTAAGGTAGCATTTAAATCTAGAAGACTGATTTTTCAAAAAGTTTTTTTTTTTTATTTAGATTTTAATGGGGTTGTCGCTATGTTTCAGAGTTTTTAATTTTTAATTATCATTTTATAAAATGAACTCGTAAACGGTAATTCATATTGTAGAATGAACCCGTGATAGGTGTCCATATTGTATAATGAACTCGTAATAATAGTTTATTATACCACTTCATTTTGAAGAATGAAGTCGTATGGTAGTTCATTTTATAGAATGAACTCGTATGTTATTTAATCCAAAGAGTTCACTTTTTGTAATGAACTAATTAGCATGATATTTCATTAAAATAGTTAATTTTGTAAAATGAACTCGTATAATAGTTCATTAAAGTAGTTCATTTTATAGAATGAACTCGTATAATAGTTTATTTTATAGCTAAAAAATAAGGCAAAAATTAAAAGCTCCGAAACATAGCGACAATGGTACTCGTTGGAAAGCTTTCGTCGAGTGCTTTCCGAATATATAAAATTTATTAATTTTTAACATATATTTTGAGAGATATTTAATTTTTAAACTTTTAAATATTAAGGTTAGAAAGAGAAAGAAATTAGTAGGGAAAATAAATAAGAGAGACAAACGTGAAGGAAAAAATAAGAGAGGAAAGAGGTACTTTAGATATTTTAATAATTAAAAATATAAGAAAGGGAAGGGATATTTTAGATATTTTAATAATTAAAACAATACTAGAGCTGAGAAGGCCATTTGTTTTTTTAACCCAACAACTAAAGAGTACAAGATTACAAGTTAATAATCCTAGATGAATTAACTGAACTACTCATTTATAAGTTAGGATCAAATATATGGAAAAGTAGTCAACCCGTCGTGCCTTTTACATTTCGTAAAATGAGACAAACTGGGAGTCTTTCACTGGTTAGGCCAAGAGCGTAAGAAAAACTCATCCAAGTTAATAGTCGTTTTTGTTTTGAGTGACGAGAAATTCAAGTTGATGATGCAAGTCCTCCGGTAGCTAAAAATGAATACTCTATACATGTAGAATGGGGACCGAATTCCTAGAAAATATCTACCAAGGTCCAAAGCAAGGGCTATGAAAATCACAATACGTGAATGTACTTGAATTAGTTTTGAGTGGTTCTAAACAAACCGCACCCGACCCCGTATTAATTCATCAATCTGACCCGTGACCTGCATGATGATAACTAACCCGTATAATCTGTATCACTAAATGGCCCTCTCATAGCCGGCCCATCCAAACACTCGCACGGACCGCCGCATTAGACCGTCTTATTTATTGCAAGTTCTCTGCACAAAATTTTCTTGCTCGGTAAGAACGTAAAGCTGATTAAGGTGGGACTTGGGAAGCGATCGAGGAGAAGCAATGTCAAGCATACCAGAAGAGATGTACCTTGAAATCCTTCTCAAGGTACCCGTGAAATCTATATATTCATGTAAGTGTGTTTGCAGGTCTTGGTTTCAGATTATTTCTAACCCTAGTTTTGTTAAGATGCACCATGATGTTAATACACAAAGAAAAAACTACAATCTCATATTTGAAGGCTATGACATGAGAACACAGTCTAGGACACTCAATTCTACAAGTTATGATTCAATATGGTCGGTGGATGGGAGTGAAAGCGAAAAAGTTAAATTGGCAGATTACAAATTCAGTTCCCATTGGATTCTTCGTTTCTTAGGTTCATGTAATGGTCTAGTTTGCATATGGGGTCGGAGTACTGAGCATGAGATCTCCATTTGTTTTTGTAACCCAGCAACTAAAGAATACAAGAGAATAGTATCCGAATCAGTACCTAGTTATGACTCCATCCATATTAATGCTTTTGGTTACGATTGCAAGGCTGGTGATTACAAGTTAATATTCCTAGATGAGCATGTTGAATTCACCGAGTTACTCGTGTATACGTTAGGATCAAATACATGGAAAAGTAGTCAATCCGTGCCTTATACATTTAATAAAGAGAGACAAACTGGTGTTCTTGTTAATGGAGCCTTTCACTGGTTAGGCCAAGCTCGTAACAAGAATTCATCCAAGTTAATAGTGGTTTTTGATTTCTGCACCGAGAAATTCGATGAACTGCAACTTCCAGAAGAACTCTTAGAGAAGAGGCATTTACCAATGACCGTTGGAGTTCTGGAAGGACGCCTTTGTGTAGTTGTTACCGTTTCTGAGGTTTCTTTTCAAGTTTGGGTTATGCAAGATTATGCAGTTCAAGAATCTTGGGCTCCACTTTATACATTTGATCACAGTGAAGATTATATGTCTGACTATGATGCTGACTATGATGCTTTGAAGCTCATGCCATCTTTCAGGAACGGTCATATTCTAGTAAAGATGGCGTTAGAACCCCTGCACAAAATTCATGGAGTCCCAAATGACTGAAACTATCATAGGCGTTAGAACCCATCCCACCACCACCACCACCACCACCTCTACCGTCACCAATCCTCCCTCCTCCACCCATCCCCTCGTCTAATCTCTGCAAACATGCCTCCCCCCTCCCACCAACCAATCTCCTCCTCACCTATCCCCTCTCCCCCACCTATTCCTTTTCAAATAGATCGAAAATCGTTTACTTTAAAACTAAAGATAGTCGGTGGATTGAAAAGAAATGTATCATCCCAGATTATACTATCAGAGAAGGGTCCAAAGTCTGAAGCTTATGGGGCCATTACGATGAACCTTGCGGCCAAAATGGAAACTGCTTTAGTGGAAGCGATCAAAGATGGTGAATCTGGTGATGGTCACTGGCACTTCTCAGATCATCCTGCATGGTTAACAATTCAAAAAGCCTCAAACTAAAAAGGATCATTCCTACGTCTTACGCTTTCACGTTTGGATGGTAAAGGTACACTTCGCTCTTTCTTCATTCCTGCAGGTGAATACTGTTCTGGATGGTCAGTAATGGCGTCAGCTCTACACTCTCTCCTACACCCTACATCAATTCACCAATCCAAATCTTTAAACCCACCCATACCACCACCGCCACAACCAAAACCCACAACCACATGTACCCCAAATCATATCAAATCAAAACCATCTCAAACCCCTCCTTATCCCCCATCACATCCCACTCCAATAGCAATATCATCCTCACTGTCATGTGATATGGTGTCAATTTCAAGTAAAATTCAAGTTATTGAAAACCCAAGCTCTTCACCCATACATCCAGGTTCTTTTATGCAGCTTCAAGATAAACTGGAAGATCACCTAGAGTCGATTGAAGTTTGGAAAAAAGGATTGGTTTGCACTGCAGCAAGTCCTATTTTTAATTGGAAAGGTATTGGTTTGGAGATTATGGAGATCGTGCAGACATCTGCTCCATTTGACATAATGCCTATTGATAACCTTAGAGCTATTATACTTTTTGAGGACCAACAAATCAAAACATTCTTCTCACAATCATCATCTGTTGCTCTTGAAAATAACTTTCTCACATTATCCCCATGGCAACCATCCTCTTTAACTCCCCATAATCATAACCGAGAATCATTCTTCAACATAGGTTTTCATGGTTTACCATTGAATTTATGGTCCTCCACCATCATTACTGCTCTTGCTAATAAATGTGGTGATTTAGTGGAAATTGAGAAATCAACCTTAACTCTATCAGAAATCTCAGCCGCAAGAGTTAAGATCAGAAACTTGAAAGGAATAAATGCAATTCCTAGATGGCTGAATCTTGAAACGTCAGTGGGCTTTGCCGGAATTTTAGTTCAGATTGAAGACGTGGTGCCCAGGGATTTGTTCTGGAAGTGGTCGTCGATTACAGTCGATCCAATCCAAGTGATGAAGGACAAAACAGAAAATCCAAAAGTAAATAAAAGAAGAAAAACGGACCAAGCGCCAACTTTGACTCATCTTAGCAAGTCAATTTCCTCATCAAAAAAGTCTGCATAGCACATGGTTGCATTTAAGACACCTTTAATGAGTCTGCAAAAAGGTATCTTTGTTCCTAAGACAAACAGAAAATCTCGATTATCAAGGAAAGAAAAGAGAGCTAAGCATGCAATGGACTGGTTACCATATCCGACTAGTAACGTCTCTCTGCAGAAAGTGTCCAGCGCACATGCTCAGTCTCAATCAAAATTCAATGCATTAAATATGTGTTCTGATCTCTCCTCAAGCACGAGAGTGAAAGGATCTTTTAAAATTACAGTTTATGATTCGGATCTAGATGATTCGGACCTCCCAAATCCACCGTGGTTCACATCCCCACCATGGGACATAATCAATGCAGTTTCATCTCCATTTTACTACCCAACACATTTCAATGGGCCTGGTCCACTCCATCAACCCATTTTTATCCATCTCTCTGAACCCCCAACCCCATCTGATAATTCTAACTTGATTTCTCCTCCATCTTCTTCGATAATTAGTTCTCCTTCGGCTGCGAAACCTGATCAACTTACCAATAATAATCACCCATTTGTCCCCGATCAACATCTTAACACCTCTGACCTTATCACACCCATCTCAGGAAATAATACTTATGATATTGTGCAAGAACAATCTATTGCAACAAATATTCCATCTACCCAAACTACTCTATCTATCACCCCTTCACCATCAGCTATGTCCATCACTTATGGGGTAGTGGCCCCAAATTGTGTTGTTTGCTCATCATCCTCGGATGGCATTCTTGGTCCTTGTCTTGCTCCATTATGGCTCATTTCTCTTGTTCCCTATCCAGGTAATGGTGTACAATTATCGTCAAATTGGATAAACCTGGAGGTTATGCGCCTCCTCTCTCTCGGGTCAAGCATCGGTAGTGGTTTTGATGCCACACCTAACACCTCAAAGTCAATTTTGCATGCTCTTATTGCAAGAGATGGTCCCATAGACAAATTTAACTCACCTTTTATCTTCCCACCTCTAAATACCCATTCGGATACAAATTTTGCTTTATCTCGTTTTGATTCAATTGACCCCAACAACGAGGTTCTCTATGAACTACCCATTGCATCTTTCATCCCCAATCTACCATCGGAAAGTATTGAAGACATCTTACCAGATATTTCGAACATTCTCTCTAACCCCGTCCACAATAATCCAGTTTCTCCATCTACAGAATCCCCCCCCTTATCCCAAGCCTCAATACCCGGTTTGAACCCTCCAGGTGTTTACACAAAAGCCTCAACCAGTTTATATCCCCTTGAATCATCTCAATCTCCTCCTTTTATCTCTGATTCCCTTGATCCCTCTTCTTCCCCCGTATCCCCTAATACACAAGCAAATATCCAGCCTTTGATACCCAAAAAGTTACAAAGAGAAATTCGAAGATTGGACATCAGTGTTCCTCCACAGTCTTCCCCGGAAGGCGCCAAGTCTGCAAGGAAAAGGGCTCAAAAGAGTTTCAAATAAGTGGTACATTCATGTCCTGGAATGTAAGGGGCATGTGCTCCCCCTCCAAAAGAGCGGCAGTCAAGCAGTTGCTACAACTCCATAAGCCAACCATCGTAATTTTGCAAGAAACAAAAATGCCAACATGCACAAACTCAGACATTGTTGACATATGTGGTTCAAGATCGATGGGATGGACTTTTCAACCGTCCATTGGTGCCTCTGGTGGCATAATCATAATATGGAACCCCAATATAATTGAAGTTCTATCATCATTAGAAGGTGCTTACTCTATATCAGTTGAATGTAGATTTATTTCCACTGACTTTCGTTGGCTTCTCACAGGTGTGTATGGTCCTAATAACCTCTTTGAAAGAAAACTTTTTTGGAGGGAACTGTACTATATCGGAGGCCTTTGGGAAATTCCTTGGGTGATTGGTGGTGATTTCAACGTCATTAGAAGAATTGAAGACAAGAATAATCTCGGTAGAACAACTCGGAGCATGAGAAAATTCTCTCAATTCATTTCCACCCATGCTCTGATAGATCCCCCACTTATTGGATCCAGATACACATGGTCGAATGGTCGAGCATCTCCGGTCCTAACCAGAATCGATAGGTGGTTATTCTCAACAGATTTTGAGACTAAATTCCCATTCATTACACAATTGGCAAAGACAAGACCAACATCCGATCACATCCCGATAGTGTTGGACTTGGCTGATCCATCATGGGGTCCATCTCCTTTTAGGATTGAATTGATGTGGTTCGAGCATCCTTCTTTTATGACAAGCCTCTCTGAATGGTGGTCGTCTTTTACCTTCACTGGATCTCCAAGCACAGTATTCTGGAACAAGCTTCAATCTCTCAAACACAAGATAAAAGAGTGGAATAAAAAGGTGTTTGGTCTTCTTGATCCCAAGATACAAGTATGTCTACACACCATTGATGTTCTAGACGGCATTGAAGCAAATTTGGGTTCTCTATCACCAACTCAATTCATTAATCGTGCTCAGGCTAAAGTAGACTTCGAAAATATGTCGGTTCAGAAAGATATTTCCATGAAACAAAAGGCGCGAAATGAATGGTTGAGAGATGGCGATCGCAACACTACTTTCTTCCACAAGGTGGCATCTGATAGGAGAAGGTCAAATAGGATCAAGCAATTATTCATCGATGGCAATATCGTAACGGAAAAAGATATCATTGTCGACCACATCACTGGATTTTATTCTAATTTATTCTCGGAAGAATTCCCCCACAGACCCAATATCGGAGACATCAATCTACCACATATCTCTGAAGATCAAGCTGATGCATTAGACGCAATGATCACCGAGGAGGAAATACTGACTGCTCTCAAAAGCTTAGCAAATGATAAAGCTCCAGGTCCCGATGGATACCCCATAGCATTTTTTCAGAAATGTTGGCCTATTCTCAAGTGTGACTTCATGGCTATGGTTCAAGAATTTTCAACTACGAGTTTCATGGATATAAGACACAACTCAACGTTTATTACCTTAATTCCAAAGAAGCATCATGTGGAGACTGTCAAGGACTACAGACCAATAAGCCTTCTCACAAGTGCATACAAGATCATTTCCAAAGCTTTGTCATCACGTCTCCAACCTCTAATGACAAGTTTAGTTGATCCAAGCCAAACGGGTTTCATCTCTGAAAGACAAATCATTGAAGGTATTCTAATTGCCAATGAAATTGTGGACTCAAGATTAAAAGACAAGTCTCCCGGTCTGATATGTAAAGTGGATTTAGAGAAAGCCTTCGACAGAGTGAGCTGTTCCTTTTTAGAGGATGTATTACGGAAAATGGGCTTCAAAGCGAAATGGTTGATTTGGCTTAGATTCTGCTACGGCTCCCCAACTTTCTCAATTCTTCTAAATGGATCTCCTTTTGGTAACTTCTTTACCTCCAGGGGTCTCCGACAAGGAGACCCGCTATCTCCTTTACTCTTTGTGCTTGTCATGGAAGGTCTGTCTAAAATTATTGATAAGGCTGTGGAGTCTGGTTTGTGCTATGGATTCACAGTGAAGCAGGGGACCCCATCTATATCACACCTTCACTATGCAGATGACTCAGTTTTTTTCATCAATCCTGATTGGGAAGAACTGCATAACCTCATGAGTATTCTCAAGTGCATCGAGGCAGTGTCTGGCCTGAGGGTGAATCCATCTAAGACAAAATTAATCCAAGTGGGAATGGTTCCAAAACTTGAAGACTGGGCTGCAAGACTTGGTTGCTTAACAGAGAAGATCCCTTTTTCATACCTAGGTATGCCACTTGGAGCAAAATCCAAAGCAAAATCACTTTGGGATCCTGCTGTGGAGAATTTTGAACACAGATTAGCTTATTGAATGAAAGGCTTTCTCACTAGAGCTGGGAGAGTAGCCCTTGTAAAGTCTGTTCTGTCTAATCTTGTTGTGTATTACTTCTCAGTATTCCAAGCTCCCATATCAGTCATCAAGTCACTAGAGAAAATTATGCGGAATTTCATTTGGGATAGCGGTGGATCCAAAAAAACGCATTTGGTCAAATGGGAGCTGATGATGAAACCAATTAAACTTGGTGGGCTAGGTATCAAGAATCTAAGATTAATGAATCAAGTTCTTCTCTCAAAATGGGGTTGGAGATTTGGTAATGAACGTAACACTCTATGGCACAACATCATTTGGAACAAATATGATGGACCTCAGTCCATCTGGGCTCCTCAAATTCCGTCAACTACTTATGGTTGTTCTGTATGGAAGCATATCGCAACTCAGGCTCAATTGGTGGTATCCCTCTCACATCTTTCAATCGGCAACGGTGCAACAATAGCTTTTTGGCTCGACAAATGGAACATAGAAGGCAATTTAAAGGAAATGTTTCCTGCTCTCTTCAAATTAGCAGGCCTCAAACAAGGTACAATCCGCGAGCACATTTCAAGCGACAACCGTTGTTGGTCCTTCCACTTTAAAAGGGCTCTCAAAGAACCTGAAGTTGCCCAACTTATGTCCTTATTGGTGCTCATTGGTGATACTCCCCCAACTTTGACAAACCATCCTGACTCCCGCACTTGGTCTCTCTCAAGCTCAGGTACATTCTCAGCCAAATCTACCTACAAGTTCCTCACAGATATCACTCACGACCCATCAACAGCACAGACCTCTCCTTTTCCCCACAAGACCATATGGAACCCTCATGTTCCCCCAAAGGTCTGTTTGTTCTTCTGGACTGCTGCACTTGATAAGATTTCCACTCAAGATGCTCTGCAACGAAGAAGTCTCCATCTCGCAAGTCGTTGCCCACTTTGCTTGTCCGAATGCGAATCATCGCAACACTTGCTTCTGAGTTGCAAGTTCTCTAGACAAGTATGGTCATTAATCTTTCCTAACCACCTCCCTTGGAACCCACCCTCGTCAGTTCTACATTTGGCACAAAGTTGGTCTGCCAATGGCATAAATGGTCCGGCAAAGAAAATGTGGGATTTGGTTCCAGCTGCAGTTTTGTGGGCAATTTGGAATGAGCGGAATAGAAGAATTTTTGAGCAAAAATCTCTCTCTCACTTCCAAGTAAGTGTAGAGGTCAAAACATCCCTTTTGACTTGGAGTTGTGCCTTTAAAAGAGATTTTAAATTTAGGCTAGACTTCTGCATCTTCTCGTGGGATAACATGTTCTACTGAGATAAAACTTTCATTCTTTACTTTTTTCTTTAGTTTTTCTTTCGTTTTTACCGTTATATCTGCTTGCTGTAATTTTTTCTTCTCCTTTCAATAAAATTCTCCTTTCTCGATCAAAAAAAAAAAAAATATTCTAGTAAAGACTGGCTTTCATTTTTCTATATACGACCCAAAGCATCCAACATGTAAAAAACCCAAGAACTTGAGTAGTTTTTGTCTCGGTAATTCAGAAGGTTATGTGGAAAGTCTAGTTTCACTCAACTCAGGTACTTATGCGAGAACAAGTAAGTTGGTAGGTATGTGAAAAAGAGAAGCACGGATATATTTCATTTCATTTTTTATTTGATTTTGTAAGCAGCTTGAACAATTTTGCAGCAACTTCCGAGTGCAAAGGTTGTTGTCATGAAGTAGCTCTTTCTCTCACAACTGTAGTATTTGTCTTATAACCAATTGTGGTCGACATTGTTTCTGTGATGGCTCCCATCGACGTGATTCTTGTAGTGACTCCCGTCTCTTCACCTCTTGTATCTGCATGCAGAGAACGGGTTAGGTGGCACCTTAACTTCTGAGCCTCCCTGTAAAAACTTCACCACACTACCCATCGAAGGTCTGGCATCGGGCAGGTATTGGAACACACCAAAATCATTGTTCGCACGATCCCTTTTTTGGATCCCGTCCATCATTGCTAATCCTTTCGCTTCTGCTGGTATAAGTTAATTATAAACTTTTGACAAATTTTCCATATACTATGGTTCATTATTTACAACTCAAAATCAAAAAGAAACAAACAAATATAAAATGCTGTAGTGGGAAGACCCATTATCTTCTCAAGTTCAATTCAACTCTTAAAGCATGATTTGGTATTTGAAGGTTGAGAATAACTGGTAAAAGGTTCTTTAACCGGCGGCTACTCCAATTCTCATTAGCGCAAGATAAGCAATGACTCTGTAGCCTACAAGCATTACAGTAAGCGCAGCAATAGATGTACCTACATTCCCAAGTCCAATCTTCTGTATAGCAGGGTAACTCCCAATTTTGCACGTAGCGTTATTCGGGACACACTGATATATATCATCGGCTTTGAACTGGGAAGCTAGTAAGAGCTTGTAAGTGAAATAAGAAGGAGAAATGTACTTGCACCACGATACGAATTTCGGGACATTTTGCACGTAATACCCACTGGCTAAGAAGAATGTCTCAACTATGACTGAACCAAATGTGATAGAAGCCTTAATATTCATGACAACAGCACCAAGTGCGAGCCCTACGCCTTGAGAAACCAGTGCACCGTACAGAATGACAAACAATGTTTTGAAGAAGTGCGCCGCGGTCGGTTTTAACCCTCCCATCCAGTACGTTATTACGACAAAAACTGTGGGAAGGACAAGTTCCATTGGAAGGTCGGCGACTGTTTTTGCAATGAAGTAGGAAGAAAGTCTGTACATGCTTGATGAGCGCTCCTTGGTAAGCATCATTCTTTCTAAAGGGAAAGTAGGCACCGAGTTGTAAAATGGTCGAACGCTCCAAAACAATGTGCAAAAGAATAAGAACCCCATCTACAACAATAAACGAAATTTGGTTTTAGGCGGAGCACGCGCAAAAATGCACAAAGAATGTTAGGTTTCTGCATACCTGATCTTGTAAAGAACTTGATTGCCACCAGAGAAGTCCGCATATACATGAAAAAACCAATATCTGACAGACATTCATGCCGGAGAAAGATTCATGCTTTCTTTCTTTGAGATCTCTTTTGAGCAATACCAAAAACTGTTGAATCCAAGATGTGTTCCATTCACTGAATTGCTTTTCATCCACTTGTTCTTCGAATTGAGCACTTAATTGAAGGTTCCCCGTTTCCAGAAATTCTTCTTTTATTCTGTCCGAAAGATTGGTCTTGTAAGCAGACACAAGATGTTGCTTAATCTCTTTTTCACCGTTCAAACGGCCTGGACAAACACCTGAGCATTTACGTACAAGTTTACTTCAATATTCACTGAATTTACCAAAAAGACTTGAAATGTTTTCCAATCAAGTTCTGAAGTGCTTACCTTCAGCAAGATCCAGAAGGAAATCGGCGGGGTTAGTAGTGGCATTCGATATGGAGTAGCCAATGCACGAAAAATAATCCACGGAATTTTCTGTCTTCCCAAAATATAACGGATTACCATCTGATGATAACAGTAAAATCTTATGAAACATGTAAAATATATTCATAGAAGGTTGGTGAATCGACATCAAAACCGTTCGTCCTCCGTTTGCTAGCTCCAACAAAATCGAAACGACTTGCTGAGCCGACCTCGAATCAAGACCGGAAGTGGGTTCATCGAGAAACAATAAGCTTGGGTTGATGAGCATTTCTTGTCCGATACTAACCCTCTTCCTTTCTCCACCTGAAACACCTCTGACAAATGCTCCGCCCATAATGTTGTCTTTGCACTTGGTTAATCCAAGTTGAGATATCACTGCTTTCGCTTGCCTACTCTTCTCTTCTAGAGTGAAAGATTGCGGCAATCGCAGAAGAGCAGTGAATATGAGCGTTTCGATAACCGTAAGGTGCGGATGGAATATATCATCTTGAGTAACGAAACCGGTTCTCCGATTCATACCATTGGAGAAAGGCTTTCCATTATATGTAATGCTTCCGCTTAGGTCTCCACCAATAAGTCGTCGTCCCAAAGCATTTAGAAGGGTTGTTTTGCCACTACCAGAAGGTCCTAACATTGCTAGCATCTCTCCAGGTACTACTTCACCTGTCACCCCCTTCAATATTATTTTCTCTCCGAGTTTCTTCGGATTACATTTCCGTGATGTGTGTTTGAGGAATCCTTGGTTCTTGGTTTTAATCTTGTAAACAATGTTGTCAAACTGTGTAAATGGTTCACAAAAACTATTTTATCATTCGGATAATAAACTTTAATTTCAACTAAACAAAATTGTAGTAATATATTTATTACCTTCAACGTAACAGGATAACTTTGTTTCTTGTTTACTTCTTGTTCATCAGAGTTTGTTTGATTCTTCAACTGTTTCATCTCCATCTATCTCGTCGTCGGTCCGATATCTCAAGTGTTGAGGGGTGGAGACTTTGAAGGTGTTATCTCAAAAATCATAAAGACAGTAATGCAGTACGGCGATATAATATTCTGAGTCAGACAAAATCGTCCCATATATCTAAAGATTCTCGGAAAACGTGCATGCCATCCTCGAAACGATTTACGAGTTGTTGAGCTCGTTGTCATTTTGGATTTTGGTTCCAGAATCCAAACAACCAAATCAAAACGAAATTGATAAAGGTACAAACACGTGACATACACGTTAGAGCCTGAAGAAGGTGTCAGTTGGCCGTTCGGCTGTGAATCCGGCCGAGAATGAAATCGCAGAACTTACCAGTTGTACATAACCAGTGAACTTCAGTGACCTTTAAGGTCCTAAGTTCAAATCTCAAGGGGAGCAAACAAAACTTAGGGAATTTTAACAAAATGCCACACTTTGGTTTTCCGGTTTAATAAAGTGCCACCATTTTTTTTCAGAATTTATAAAATGCCATAAACGTTAAGTTTTCTGTTAAGGCCCACTTGATTAGTCAACTGTCGTTGAAAAGTCTAAAACATGTGGCATTATTACCAAACTAGCCTTCTCAGTTTCCTAACAACTAGGGCCGCACAGGACTAACCGACCGACTGAGTCGACCCGAAAAACCGGGTATATTATTAACCATTGATCTGATAAAAAAATTAATCCCACTCTATTATAACCTAACCCTAAACTAAGAGACACTCGCTTCTCTTTCTCTTTTCTTCTTCTTCTCTGCTTCACTCTCTCGCCTCTCTTTCCTTTTTTTCTTCTTTTTCTTACGGTCACGACCACCAGCAGAATCACCATAAATCACTGATTACTTCAATTTCTTTGGAAAGTGGTAAAGTTGTTCCTAATCAGATTGTTTTGGGAATAAATGGGTAAGATGTTGTTAGGATTTATTACATAAGGGGTTTAATCGGAAGGTTGTAAAATCAGAAAGAGGGGTTTCATGATTTCGTGTAATGGCTAAATTATAATCAATTGTGATTTCTATTTTTTTTATAAGAAAATCTATAATTGAAATACATTTGTTTGTTTGTTGGAGCTGTGTGAATTGTGAAGTTTCAGATCGAGAATTGTGAAGGATTGAGTTTATGTAGATTGAATTGCCATGGGGGGGTTTAGAATTGGAAGAAGAGAGAAAAACTGGTTGGATTTGTTTGAGCAGGAGATGAAGAATTGATGTGAGTCTATAATGAAATTTCTGTTACTCATAGAAGAACATGGGTTTGATACATGATTTTGAATCTAAGATGAAGACAGGAGAAACTTATGGTTTGAATTGATTTGTCTGTGGCAGTCGAAGGAGATGGGTACTTGAGCTGAAATTGAGAAGATGGTGGTGCTAGGCTTGTGAGTTTGTTTGGCTTGATGGGTGTTGCAGCTGCAGTATGTATCGAGGAGTTGGTATTTGCATCAGTGGTTTGAGTTGAGAACAAGCTGGAGATGTAAAATGGACTAGGGTCTACAGTGCGGTGAAATAGCTGTAGTTGAGAGACATGTTGAGCTGCAGCAAACAATGAAGAGGAGCTCGGATAGATGAATGCCTAGGTTTTAGGTACAAATTGAAGTTGTTGTTGTTGCAGTGATGCAGAGAAGTTGGAGCTGAAATGTTTGAGTTACTGCTGTAGAAATGATGTGCTGATGCTCATAGTGCGGAGGTGATGCTCATTGTGTTGAAGTGATGGAGACATGTGTTGTAGCTTATGTATGACATAGAAGTGTAGATTTGATGTTGAGCTGACAAGGAAGTGAAGTTGGTGGAAGAACAGAGTTTGCAGGGCTGTAACTGATGATGTTGGTAGTGACAGTGAGCTGAGAATGGTGGCTTTACAGAGAAATAGTTTGTTGCAGGTGGTGATGCAAGGAATAGGTTGTAATGCAGAGTTTAAAAGGAGTTGAGAAGCAAGAATACATATGTTAATGCAGGTGCTACACAGGCTTGATGAAGCACCACTATGGTGCACATCAAATTTGGCCGTGCAATGGAACCAACTTAGACCAGTCAGTTGGCTGACTCCGATACTCATTTCTTATCAATGTTGACTGTGGGATTTCATATCAATGATTACAGTTTGTATTGATTTAACTCAATTGGTTTAGGAAGATGATTTGAGGGTGTACATGTCTTTTACTAAGATAGATAACTGCCACCTATGCACTAACTGATGTCAACAGTTTTTTTGGATGGAAAAGGTCAAATGTGTGGCATTAAATAAATTTTGAAAAATACGATGGGAATTTCTTAAACATGAAATTAAAAGTGTGGCACTTTATTAAAATCCTCCAAAACTTATTATTAAAACTCATTATTAATTAATTTTGGGTGTGCTAAAATTAACACTTGTATATTGAATTAAGGTACGATTAATAACCCTTTTTTATAGAGTTTGTCACCACCCTCTGCTTCTGTATAATGGTAACCAGATGGTTGTCTCACTGTTTTGTGATGATAATCAGATTCAATAGAAGAAGCCATTACAACTTTAGGATTCCAATACCATGGTTTAAGATGAGGTGATGATGATGATGAACTTAAATTCGTCGGCGAGTTAGACTTAGAATTAGGTACTGGTAGAAACACTGAACCCCAATCTCTTAAACCTAGTTGTGTTTGTTTTAATCTTCTTCTAATCAACAACCCACCAACATCTTCTCTCTTCATTTCGGTTATGCTCCGGAGTATCGCCATGCACAAGAGTAGTACTGCTACTGCATCTTCTTCTGGTGTCACTTCTACTACCAATAACTTCCAGTTCATTAGAGCTGTTGCTTTCCCGTTTGGGTACTCTTCTGTGTACCTTACCATCGTCACAAACGCTTCTTCGTCGTCTTCTTGTTTGTTTCCGCTTTTATCGGAAACTACTTGTTCGTGATCATTATTATCTACTACTTGGTACTGCATTTTCCTCCCTTTCATCAATCTGACAACCTGCTAGTCATAAATTACACAAACTTAGTTCCACAATCAAGCGTATGTGTAGAGGTATGTGCACTAACAAATGCGTGTTTGTTTTCTGCTGACTCGGTATCTGGGTCTGACTCGGTACGAGTTTGATGTCAGACTGTTTGCTTTTTAATTTGAGTCAGATCTGACTCGTGAGCTGACTCAAATCTAATCCTCTTAACTCGGACCTATTTGAGTTAGAGAATAAAATGCCCCTAACTCGGTTGATCAGACTCAAAAAAACAAATCTATTGAATCAGATGATTTCAGTCATATCCAGACGAGTTGGATCCAAGTGACATACCGATGAATCTTGCGAGGTGCTGGGGTTGCTGAGATGGAAAGTTAGACCAGCCGATGATGATGAGTCCCATTGTACCACAAGTTCATATCCATTTGAAAGACTCCAACTACAAGTTTTCGTACTGCTCTCTAATCCTGAGCTTGAACCTTCTTCCACTTTGGGTGTTGCACTCCCTACTACCTTGTCTGCAAAATCATTTGTAATTTGCATCACGATATGTCTGTACTACTTTATGATTACAGTCAACAGATGTTAAATTACAAAAGACGTACCAGGAGTTCGACCAATCGAGCCAGCAACATAACGCCATGAACCTTCGCGAACCTCTATGATTCTCTCCTCCTTTTTCACGGCCACTGGAACATCACCTACTCTCCTCCAAAACCCACTTCCCATTCTGCCATGCAATTGATGTCAGATAACAGAATCTTGCCACAGTTTTTACAAATATTGCATGCATGCATTTACTACTAGCAAAATCAATAGCAACTTATGGCACATTACCGGATCCGTAAAACAAAGCACTCCCTCCCAGCATGGTCCAAGACTGTCCTGGACAACCAGCGTCCGTCTTGTGGTCGATAGAGATTCATTTTCAGTATCACATCCGATATCATTGCGCCTGAATCATCGGTCACGCAATCTGGTACACACTTCAACAAGTAAGGCGCTTGAGCTGGTGGTGTTATTGAAGCCACTGCTCTCATCCATTTCTGTTGCAGTTCTTTCTCAAGCGTAAGCGATGGCGCCCTTAGCAAATCGTACCATAAAAACACTAGCGTACTCTTCAAACTAGTCTTCTTTTTACAGCAAGAACTCTTGGCACCACCACCAGCGCCTGACTGTTGTCCAAGCTCCAGCATTATACCCCGAGTACCAAATTCGCAGCAAAGATGCCACATTTTGTCCCATGAATCCGATTGCACCGAGATTGTGGGTTTACTGATCTTGAGTTCTCGATGACATCGAACCGTCCTTAGGCGTAAACATGTTTCTTGTCTTTCTTTCATCTCTCGGTCAGCTCTCATACTCACGTATACCTGATAATAATACCATGTCAGGATCTTTTTCTGGTTGAGAAAATTAACAAAAAAGTGTTCAAAAAAAAAAAAAAAAGTTATCTTCGTCGCCTGAGAGATTCGAACTCTCGCGGGGAAACCCAATGCACTTAGCAGGCACACGCCTTAACCACTCGGCCGAAGCGACTTGTTGGTTTTAATTTCGAACTTCATATAGATATTCATAAAAGACAAAAACTAAGGACAAGGCAGGTGAAAGTTGTTTTTAACTCTTGCGAGGGTTGGTAACTTAGGTTGTGGGATTTTAGTTTCCAGCTTTGGAGTGGTTGGTATAAGGAGAGAAAAAGCACACATAATTTAAAACTTTAAAAATAAGTAAAAAGAAAAAAACTATGATTATCTCATCATATCTCTTGGACACATGACCAAGGCAAGAACCAAATAGACAAGCAATTGCATTACTTTAATGTTAGATCTTAGCAGCAATGAAGTCCAAATATTCAATAATATCAAGTTATCAACTAGTCATTCTAGTCTTCATGACCTAACTTTTTCTCTTTGTTATGCAACAGATATTATTGTTTTTCTTTTGAGTAATTTTAGGTACTACTATTAGAAGTGGAATTCATTTGTCTCCTAATAAATATTATTACCATAACACAGTATTTCAACGCGGAATTTCTAATTTTCCAGATGTCTTTCTAGCAGAATGATAAAATCGTTCTATCTAATAAACTAATAAGATCGCTCGAAAGTTCATACTGATAAAATCGCTTGAGAGTTCATAAAATCTAACAGAATGATAAAATTGTAGAATGTCAAAATATATGAGCAGGCCACTTGAGTGCCAAGCTCATTGCATTGCAAATGAGCAAGTGGAAAATTGCATTATCACTTTTGAGTAAAACTCACACTAAATAGAGATTAAAGTGTTTTTAAGATTGAATTAACTAACCTCAAGCAAGAACCTTGGTTCTAAGGATTTGTACTTAGCATTAACATCAGAACACCAAGCATCCCAATAAACTGGAATCTTAATTGATCTAACAATCTCATCAAGCATTCCACCTGCTTTCTCATAAGGTTGATCAAACAATCTCTCCCATAACTTTCTAGTCATTTTCATATCTTCATCATTCGCTTTATCCCAAATTCCATTTACTCTGCTCAAATCATCTTCTATGTTCTTCATATCCCTCGCATATACCACTGGATAACTCTGTTTCAATCATCAAAGCAGCAAAATTCAACAAAAACCCAATCCAATTAACTCGAAAAACAGAACAAAAAATCAAATGATAAAGTTTGTAATATTACCTGATGAGTTAACCACATTAATTGAATATCTAAAGTGGGTATTAATTTTGAACAATCTTCTTTGAATTTATGTAACAGATAAAGAAATCTCGCGTATCGTTTTCGTGACGCGATTAAGTAAACAAGTTCAATCATATAAGGCTTGGAGAATTTCGTATACAAAAATCTCTGTTTCATGACTTCATCGAGTATGCTTTTATCAACTGTGATTGATTCGTCTGAAGTAGTAGTTGATTCGATGATGTCGAATGGTTCATCCGGGTATTTAAAACTCCAAATGTCTCTGCATCTGTTTGATGCATACTCTTGGTTCTCATCGTTAAAGATTAATGATTTTTCTATCAATCTTGAGAATTTCGATTGGCAATATTCTCTGTAAGTTATTGGATTAAGTGTGTGACAAAACCAGACCCATTGGATATCAAGAGGAGGAAGAATCATTGGTGAGGTTTTCGAATTGATTGAAAGATCGGAAATTAATGGCATCCATAACTCGTCATACCTGAAAATGAATCAAATTCGTAAACAAAAATCAAGTGATTGTTTGAAACAATATGAGAAACAGAGTATATATATGTACCTTCTAATGGATTGAATTATTGATGGAGGATGATGAAACCATTGAGATTCAAAAACCCTTTGCAGAAAGGATACTTGCCTTCTACCTGCCGTAACCAAATCTATACTTGGATCAAAGATCTTTATATACTCTTCTTCTTCATCATCTTCTGTATCAGATTTCTCACTCAACTTACTTCCTGCCATCTCTTAAAGCTCTTTCTTAAATTGCTCTGTTTTTGGAATGTTTATTAAATTAGTACTCAAATTCTTTGAGTAATTTCTGGAATTGAACAGAGAAATGTTGAGGAGAACAGAGAAAAAGATTGATGAATAGAAATGTAGTTGCCTCTGCTTTTCAGTAATGGGATTCCTTCTTTAGAAGGAGGAATAGGATATCATGATTGGAGTAAGGAGGTTTGATAGTGATGTGGCAGGGGAGAGTCAGAGTGATGATAGAATATTAGAGAAACAAAGACTGTTTAGACAAGTTGGTATTGTGGTTGGCCATGTGATAATATTTTTTTATTTGCAAGGCTCTGGCTTGTTGTTTTATGAAGAGGAAAAAGAATCAAACATTTGGTCAAATTACTCTAAGGCCAGGTTCAGTGAAAGTGCTACTGTTGACTGTATTTGACTGGTCTGGCACTATGTATTGGTCCCATGAAGAAATCAGGTCTGATTTTGGTGGGGGTGTTTGTGTAGGGAAAAAGAAAACATAGGTGGTGCATCGAATACAATGTTAACCATTATAAGGGCAATTTTCATGGCAATGGCCAAAAACAAAATTTTGTTTAGCCAGGTGGATGCTGAAACAGGATTCTCCACTATGAAAAACCAGCGAACGACAGAGTGGTAGACGCGCGTCTTGCAGGACGACGCTGGCGTACGGCGTGAAAGCGCTGGAGTTATCGTTGATGGCGCCAGCGACTGGACCCTGAGCGCCAACGCTTTGGTCCCAATCGCCAACGGCAACGACAAGTTTCCAACGGTCACCAGAACGGCTAGTTTCCACTTCTATAAATAGGCTCGAATCTGACCTCAAAAATACACAACAATCTTTCATCCGATCAATCTTTTCTTAATTTCGATTACTCTCAATTTCCAATCATGAATTCTGATTCTTCTGAGGATGATATGGAGATGGATGACATGTTGTATGAAGAAGATGAAGAAATGTGTATGGAGTTTTTGAATCAAATGGATGAAGATGCAGATCAAGATATAAGAAGACGAAATTTTGTGTTGCAATTACAAACCGGGATCATACCAAAGCCTTTAGAGCCATATGAAGTTGCAATTAGAAGATGTACGTGGCGAGACCGACATTTTTACCACGAAAGATGATAAAATGATTATTTTAATCATGACTGTGTGTATTCCGATGAGGATTTTCAGCGTCGTTTCCGCATAAGCCGCAACTTGACGCAAAGAATTATTGCCGAGCTTTGTCAGGTACAACCTTAGTTTAATTATCAGTATGATGCACGACATGTACGAGGCTTTAGTCCCGAACAAAAGGTCACTGCGGCCCTCCGTATACTATGTTACGGGGTACCAGCGGATTCCACGGACGATTACATTCGTATGGGGAAAACAACCGCCTTTAGGTATCTCAAACTGTTTTGCGAAACAATAGTCGAGCATTTTGGTCCAACCTTTTTAAGAAAGCCTACTCAGGAAGATGTTCAAAGAATAACTGCAGAAAACACTGATATGGGTTTTTCAGGAATGCTAGGTAGTCTTGACTGCATGCACTGGACGTGGCATGCGTGTCCGGTAGAATGGGCAGGCCAATATAAGGATCATTATCCAAACCAACTGTAATTTTAGAAGCTTCAGCTACTTATGATTGTTGGTTTTGTTATGCTTTTTTTGGACTCTCAGGTTCAAATAACGATCTCAACGTTTTATATAAGTCAAACATATTTGAAGATCTTAAGAATGGGATCGCGCCGCACTGTAATTTCACCATCAATGGTAATCACTACACTCAGGGTTATCATCTAGCAGACGGAATCTATCCAGAATGGTCAAATATGGTTCAAGCTTATAAACAGGTAGGCTTTGGTCCGATGACTTCGAAGGATATGCAGTACTTTAACTCACAACAAATGACATGCATAAAGGATGTTGAACGCGCTTTTGGCATATTTAAAAGGAAGTTTGCCATCATAGCTGGGCCGGCGCGCTTTTCTGATATTCAAGAAATCAACAAAATTATGTTGACTTGTATTATTCTGCATAACATGGTCATTGAAGAAAGCAGGCGTGACCCAACCTGGACTAGTTTTCAAGATGAAGATTTAACCCAGGATCTTGTTGCACAACGTGGGCATCCGGTAAGAGAATATAGACTTGCCACTGACAGACTCCACAATCTGGGAATCTATGCACAACTAAGACAAGATTTAACAAAGCACCTTTGGGATTTAAGAGGAGAAGGAGACGATACGGGAGGGCGACGCAGGGGCAGGGGAGAGGGAGAGGAAGGGGAAGAGGAAGAGGGAGATAATTAATATGTTTGTTAATTTAAAAGTTATTTGTTAAAATTGATACAATTATAAAAGTAATTTTAATTAAACTAAATTGAATTAAATTAAAACAACTACACTTTTTTTTAAAACTAAAACGACTACATTGAATTTAACTAAACGTGTTATTAGCAAGAATGATTCATCTTTATTCATTATCAAGACTGAATTCCTCTTCTTTTTCTTCCGAGGCATCATCTTCGTCTTCCACATTCACAAATTGGCCAGTTTGTTGGCGGGGATTCCAGTTTGTTGGTGGGGGACTTGTATCCATTTGCTTATTCCGCATAGCATATTATCGTTTATTCATTTTGCCGGTGTCCAAGGCGAGTAACTTGTTTAGATTACAATCCCTGTAGTGTTGTTCTCACGAAAGACGATTTTTCTTTTGATTTTCTAAAGCAATGGCACGGTCCCTGACTCTATCTTCCTCCATCTGCATCTCCATTTGTTGTGATCAGCATAGTTGAACTCGCTTGAACCTCTTTATGCTGCTCGTTGGGCTGCTCTCTCACCGCTTTTGCAGCTTTCACACCACCTCATCTTCTTCTCTTGCAGTTGTTGTTAACGTCTAGATTACTATTGTGTTGATCCTGACTACCTGGAGTTCCATCAGGCGAGGAAGCAGGCCCTCCATTCTGAAAATCCTGCGAGATTGGACCATGTGGTGATCTCACAGGCACTTGATGACCTTCCAGCAAGTATGGTTTAAACTTGTTAAGCACCCTCAAAATGGTGAAACAACTTTCATGTTGGAAGCTTGAACCTTTGTGGGATCTTTGCCACTCTTCCCGACATCTTCGTTCCACATCAGGTTCGCTTTCACCACTTCTTTTGTTGTTCCACATTAGAGTGATAATAGCTACATATTCACTAACGGCTCCTGCAATTGTGCAAAAACGATGAGACAACCCATCGACATCACGACCATGTTTGTTACCTGTTTATTCACAAAACTTTTGTAAAATCTTACCATAAAAAGTTTTTCTTTCTTGAGTACAACCATTAATATCATCTAATGTATATAATACATAATTTCTGCAAAGTGACTCGTCTTCATCCATTGTATACTTTGGACCACGAATTCTTGTGTTCCTTTGCTGTGATTGTTGTGTTTGTGTTTGTTGTTGTGATCGTTGTTGTGATCGTTGTTGTGAGGATGAAATATTTGTTAAAGATAAAAAAATTCTGAAAGATTGAATTGTTATGAATAGTTTTGTTTGGAAAAAAAAGTTAGAGACGGTACGAAAATTGTGTAATGTTGAGGAAGGTGTGAGTATAAGTCTCCAGACGAACGGAATTTATAGGGGAAGGGAAGCAGGGATGGAGGGATGGGAGTACCTGGGGGCGCTCATATTATCAACTCGGTGATATCAGCAAAACCGCTTGCGTCGTCAACCAAAACGCGCGTTTTTCTCGAAAACGCGGGCGTCAGCCATGATGTGGCCAGAGTTATTTGTAATGGCGCGCGGCATTTGAGCAGACGCGCGCCTGGTGGAGTGTATCGATGTTCAAATGAACAGATCTGTTCATTTGAACATCCATTTTCTTGGTTTATTCATCCCATAGTTGGATCAAAATGAACAAACCTAGAGTTTGTTCATTCCATAGGAATTGCTCTAAGATCGAAATTTCTAGTTGTGGTGGGTTTCATAGTTTTCGTGTAGGATCCAATATTGTAGGATGGGTTCATCACCACTTTCAGTCTCGGGCGGATCTCACAATTTTCGTATAGGATCCAATATTTCCAAACGGATTTATCATCACTCTTCATTGGCCACCTCTACCGTTTTAGCAGAATCATTCGATCCCGATATCTTTAATCCGAGAACATAATAGGTTTGGCTGCTGCACATGGGTTGAATTGGGTCGGGTTTGGCCTCACCCACCACCCAACCCACTGATAGTGGGTAACAGAAGTTATCACCCGCAACCAACCCAACATTACAATGGGTCGATTTTCACCCGACCCACATTACAGTGGGTTGGATAGGGTGGGTGGTGGGTTACCCACCATAAAAGACAATGAACATTACAGTTACAGACTTATTATCTTTGCAGTTTCTACTTCATATATTGCGGCTTCAGTTGATGGTAATATAGTATTGTAGCTTGCTGCGAAGAAGAAACAAAATTGAAATAAGAATTAAGAACCCAATCGAAATAAGCCAACCCAAAATCAATCTTAGGAAACAAAACCCTAATTATTAATTACAATGATTCCTAGTTCCACCTTAGGTTGTTGGTTTGCTACTGTACTGGTGACGATGTTGATTGATTGCTGCTGGTGATGCTGTGATTAGGGTTAGGGAATTATATATCATTACTTACACGACTATGGTTCATCTAGGATAGGTAATCTAAGAGCAACTGCAGTGGACGATTAAACCCAAAAATATGGTCTAGCAAAGAGACACAGCGAAACGGACTAAAGATTAAAAGTCGGACCAAAACCAAATCCCAGACTATATTTGGTCTGGGACAAAGACCATAACCAAATATAGTCGAGCGGAGGTATAATATTCGTTTCTTAATAGGCGAACGTATAGTCTCGGCTTCACATGATGTGGTTGTATAGTTTCCGCTCCAAATGGAGGTATGTATGGCTCACATATAATCTTCGCCTGGCTACCCATCAGGCTCACATTATATGGCGGCCTCACGTACAGGATCACATTATATGTTCGCTCAGTCATATATAATCCAGTACCGTAGCGTCACGACACGGAATAAACCAAAATTTTGGTCTTTTTTTTTTCTCTTTAGTCTTTGGTTTTGATCGCACCACTGTGGTTGCTCTAAGGGTTAGAATTAACTTATAAATACTTAGGCGGGTGGGTGGGTTGGGTCGGGTGAGGGAAGCTGTCATCCACAATCGACCCATCATACGATGGGTTTTGATGTTGTGACCCATAATCGACCCGCTCCTAGATGGGTTGGGTCGGATGTGGATAATTTCATACGGGTGTGGATTGGGTTGGTGGGTTGAGTCGGTTTTGTACAGCCCGCAGGTGACTCCACGGTGAATTTTTTTTTTTTTGCATGGACCATGTAGTCTGTGATTGGGTCCAAGTGGTGTGGCATTGAATAGTTGTTAATTTGTTGAACACATGATATGGTTAGGTTTACAGTCATTTGATTGGCTTATCCTTAATTTGATGAATGAATATTTGAAAAAAAAAAAAAAAAAAAATTCGACAACTTAACTTATACAAGTGCAACACGGCATTGCCAGATTTCCTTATAAGGTTAGCCTCTAATGTCTTTCAAAGAACAGAAGTTGGAAAGCATGGAGATAAATGAGGTTGAGTTGTGTTGTGGTCAAGGCCGGTGACATCGAAATGCAGACCTAATCGAAAGCTATAGGAGTGGTTTGGATTATTACATACAAAGACCATGTGAAAAACCATTAAAGCGAGTCAAAGTATTAGTCAAGGATGGATTGTGAATTATCAAATGATGTGTATACCAGGCCGATGCAAAACGGACATGTATGTCCATCAATGCAACCAAATCGTCCACTGTAAATCCATCCATCACCGGTTGCCATAGGCTGATAAGAAAATTTATAAAGGAGACCTATTACTAATCAAGTTAGTGGTAGTTGTCCTTGCGTAAAACAAATTAGACTTTGATCATTCATGTCTCGGTTGGACAAAGACGAGACACTACCGAGCAAACAAATTACAAAGATTTGATAGGAATCCTATTTCTTCACTTTCCACTACCACTAAATATCTGGACAGTGGGGAAAGATTTTGATATTGCCATATTCAACTACTCTTCCTATCAAGATATTTTGGTTCACTGTTTGACTGAACCAAGCTAGGGTTCATTTACTTTTTTTCCTTGATTTAACATGATAAGGCCTATTCGTATGCACATGCCAAAAAAAAAACTGTTTGGCATACCAGGTGGCATGACAAACGAATTGCACCACTATGAAAAAACTAAGAAGCGACAGAGATTCTAGCGAACGATGTTATCTAAAACGACAGCGATATTTTGAATATCGCTGGAGCCATAATTCCCATCGCGAGGTGTAAATGCTACCGTTGGCGATATTATGATTATCGATCAGTAAGTATTCTGCAACGGCTATTTCCCCCTGTTGATTTTTATATATACGACCTTGTACTTCTTCAAGTTACTCACACCTACTTCTACATATATTTCACCAATTTCTTTTTCTCTATCCTCAATTTTAAATTTCATAATCATCAATGGCGAGATTTAATGAAGAGACGAATGTTATTATGAATCGGTTTAGATTACAGCAAGAAATTCATCGAAAGAGGTTGCAAGAACTTGACTATGAGGAAGTTGAAGATAGTCAACTAATCGACACTTTGATGCTTGTAGATACGGGCCAAATACCAAGATTTCCAGAGCTACAAGAAGTATTCTCAAGAAGATACACGTATCGAGGGAGGGAATTTTACCACCAAAGTTGATGCATGATTATTTTCTTCCCAATTGTGTGTACTCTGATCAAAATTTTCAAGATTGATTCTACATGCCTCGTCATCTGGTGAAAAAGATTATTGAAGAGCTTTGTCTAGTAGAACCTCAATTTAATTATCAGTTTGATGCACTGAATATTAGAGGTCATAGTCCTGAACAAAAAGTTACTTCGGCTATAAGGATTCTAGGTTATGGCACTCCAGCGGATGCGAACGATGAGTACCTTCGTATAAGTAAAAAAAACTTCATTCACTTACCTTTCATTGTTATGTGAAGTAATGATTAATCATTTTGGTCCAACATATTTACGAAAATCAACCGAGGAAGATGTTAGACAAATATTGAGGGAGAATGAAGAAAGGGGATTGGGTATGGAAAGGATTCCCAGTTTATTAGGCCGGTCAATATAAGGGTCATTATCCAAAACTAACAGTTATCCTTGAAGTTGTTGCTTCTTATTATTATTTGGATATGGCACGCTTTTTTTGGTCTTACGATTTCACAAAATGATATTAATGTTTTGTACAAGTCGACATTGTTAGAGCACTACTCGGTCGAACTCGCAAGCGTTGTTATCTCAAGATTTTTGTCAAGTTTAGTTTCCAAAACTATAATAGCGCGTTTGGATACAAATCAGCTTTTGACTTCTGCTTCTCCAGAAGTCGAAGTCAGGAGTAAAAGTCAGAAGCAAAACTATTTTGCTTCACAAAAAATTAACTTTTCGACTTCTAGAACAACCAAACTGACTTATGACTTTTCGACTTCCAGAAGTCTAAAAGCTACTTCTGATGTGATATTAAAACGCGCTATAAGTCTTGATCTCTACTCTACTTATAGTTATGTCTCGGACTAGGATAGAATGTGTAGTTGAGCATTAGACTTCATAACGTTCATCGATTGAAGACGAAGAACTACTAAGGGGATCTTGTGGAACTTCATCAACAAAAAGTATGTGGAGACTTGAACTCATCTATCACTCAGAAGTATATTTTTATTCTATCTCCTATTGTGACAAAAGTCGTATAGCTATATAGACTTTAAAATATACATAATTGATATTTCGAGCTGAGTTTAACTCGCTTACATATTTCTCGAAATATGTGTTGGTAAGCTTTCGCTTTAACCAAGTTCTTCTTTATTCTTGACTAAAGTCAAAAGATGATCATGTGAAAATCTCCTGGTAACATCTTACATGATTTGTGTGAGACAGTCATTTGATGTAGACTCAGAATATTTCGTATTGATCACTTGAAAATTGCTTTGAAGCTAATAGTTTGTGTGAGACAGCTATTCCCGTCTTCCAAGAATGTTTCAATGATTAAGATGGAGTTTAGAACGATTAACCATTGATTGAGTGTAGCACAGTATGTGTACTTGTATGCTAACTGTTGCAAGTTATTCAAAATCCGGGAACCATAGTATGCATACCCGTATGCGTACTGGTTGGTTAGTTGAAAGTCCGGGAACTTAGTATGCATACACATATGCGTACTGGCTCAAAGTTCAAGTCCGAGAATTCAACTGAGTTTGGAGGTATGCGTACTCGTTCTCATACTGGCGAGCCCAAACTATGTCCGGACACTTAGATATGCGTACCCGTTTGCGTACTTGAGTGGATTAAGTTCTAAAATCGGTTTCTTCATGAACTAACGCATTTATATATTAAGGAATCCAATCTTTTTCAAACCCTGGCTATAATGTTCATGAATTGATTCAAGTGAATCAAAATCGATTTTGCTTCAATTGTGTCATGTATACTTCTATGAGAATATAAACAATTGAACAACTCCATAACTAGTTTCATTTGAGTCATTTGAACTAGTTGTGATTAAGATGAACAAGGTTGATATGAAAGTGTTCATATGGCTAAGATAAACTAGTCATTTAAACTGATTCATCAGATGAAGATCTTGACAAGTTAGTCTCGTTGATCATAAGACAGCTTTGAGATCTTCTTTTGAAGAGAAGTAAACGGTTCACTAGAGATAAACCTAAGTCATCAATTAAACCTCATAATCGTGTTCCTCCTAAAAATAGGGATACTGATGATGAGGATATTCCACAGTGCTTTAAGTGTAAAGGTTTTGGTCATTTTACAAATGAATGTCCAAATCGTAGAAAATACACTGGAAACAAATGTCTTGCTGCAACTCTTGATGAAATGTATGATCATTATGATTCTAATGAAGAAGAAAAATCAAGCGTTGCACTCTTCTATGAAAATGTTGATTTTGAAAATTGTAGCAATACGTACATCAATCTCGATATTATTCCAAGAAAAACTTCAACCACCTTGGAGGATAAAATGGATTTCTCTTTGTCCACTGGAAAAAAAATCTATTTTGCAGGTTCCACCGTGTGTCTAGCAGCCTGCACAGCTGTGACGTCTGAACCATCCTCCATATTGACATGTTCTTATTGTACTCTCGAGGGACATGAATTATCCAAATATTTCAAGTACAAACATAATATAAGATATGTCATCAAACTTCAACGAAGAGCAAATCGATTAGCTAACAAGATCAAACTTGTTCATAAGTCGTCCAAGCTATGTAATCTCATCTCCTCTCCGAAGAAGTTAATTTCCAAAGAAAAAATAAGACCATTAGAGAAAAGAACTCGGTCTAAACAGTCTGTGAATCAAGGGACTAAGAAGAAATGTATGGTGGAAAGATTATTGTTCACCCCAGAACTACTTAAATGTGTTAGTTGTGTGTTTTGTCTCACGTGCCCGGTTTAAAAGAGACAAGAGTTGTCACTCCTCAGGCTTTAGGAAAAATTAATTTCTTTTTGTTTTGTTTTTATTTTTCTTTTTTTCATCAATTTGGAGTTCTTCCCTCCTTTCATATCTAATTGATATCGAAAGGAATTTACTCTGTTTGATCAATAAAAGAGGGCTAAAATAGATAATTTTGCCTTCTTTAGGGTTAAGAGTTGTGCGTACGTGAATCCTATTAGTGTATAAAGGTTCTGTAACCCTACATTCCTTTTTCCTTCTCTGAAAAACTCTTTTATCACAAATTTGTTAATCCGTCAATCATGAAGGAAAAATATAAATCTCCTTTACCCTCAAATTTGAAAAGGAAAAGGAGGAATGTGAGAAAACCAAGGGTTGTCCCATCAAATCTTCAGAAATTTTCTGGTGTTCTTGAAGAATTGAATGAATTAAGAAAGGAAATGCAGTAAATAAAGGCTTTTGTGTTTAGTACTCTTGAAATTCAGAAGTCCCTGGTTCGACATCAGTCAAGAAGGTTTGTTGAAATTGACTCCTATCTTCATGAACCTTATGTTCCAATGGTTGTTGACGACAAGGAGTTCGGGGATGATAAAGATTTTTTTCGAAGGTCTTAATGTCTATGAAACTTCTTATGAGCATTTATTCTTGTGTTTTAAGAAGGATAACTAGGGTTTGGAATAGCCATTATTGTGAGTACACATATATAGCTATTTCCAACGATTTTCATCTTGCAATGTTTTTAGATTTATTTATTAAAATTCTAAAGTTTATTTGGAAGATTTTTTTGCAGTATTAATCTTTATGGTTTTATATATTTCAACTTGTTATGGGATATGTGTGTTTGTGTCCGTGAACTATGGTTGTCTCATACGTGGTCAAAAGTTAAGTCTTTCATATGTCATTATGCAAATTTTGATAAAAGATTGAATGAACTTTTGACAAAGCCTATTATGTTGTTATGAAAATATTGATGGAAGATAGGATGAAGTTTTGTTTACAAAGATTAAGTCTATTACATGTCTCTATGCAAATAGTGATGAAAGATAAGATGAATCTTTGTTTATTTCGATGTATTGTACCTGAGCCACATCTTTGTGTAAATATTGTGCGGCTCCGTAAGTTTTCTTATGTCGAGCATTTCCGATTATATTAATCATGGCTTTTCTTGTGGTTAATTTAATTGAGTATTTTGGATACAAATTCATGTTTCATGTGATTTGTAATGTCCAAATAAATCCTTATTTTCTTGTAAAAGTAAGGTCGCTCTTGTTGTTCCTTTTGGAATGACATTTTATGGGGTACAGTTCTTAATTGAACTTGTGATTAATTACCAAATCTTTGTGGGGAGTGCGGTTGTGGAATATTATAGGGTTTATCTTGTATTTGTATAAACTCCTTGATGAATGCATTTAGTTTCGGCTATATGATTGCATCTAAACAAAGTTGATATGTGTTTCTCTTTTGGTCATGAAGTATCTCTATGAAAATTTCATTAGGATCCCATTAGTTTTCGTACCTTTGCCAATTTATATTGACAAAAATGGGGAGAATTAATGTGTAGTTCACACTACAAATACATATGGTTTACGGATCATTATGTAAGGGGGAGTAGTTTTCATGTGAGATGAAGTATTGACTAAAGGGGAGTGATACATATCACCACAGTATTGTTGTCAAAGTTATGATACAATTGAACTTTGATGTTGTGTAATAATATTATGATATTGTATAACAATGATTGAGAGCTATCGTTTTCTCATTCTTATAGCTACGGATCTTCAACAACGATGATGCTGAGTTGAACACATTTAGAATCATTGGAGTACTTGGAAGTGACGAAGATTTCGAGTAATGTTTAAGAACCAAGGAGATCAAGCATTTGGATGAGAAGATACAAAGTTTATTTATTTTGTAATCCATATGTATTGATAGTTTTGTCACTAAAATTGACAAAGGGGGAGATTGTTAGAGCACTGCTGGGTCGAACTCGCAAGCGTTTCTATCTCAACCTTGTTTGTCAAGTTTAGTTTCCAAAACTATAAGTCTTGATTTCTAGTCTACTTATAGATAAGTCTCGGATTAGGAAAGTAAGTGTAGTTGAGCTTTAGACTTCACGACGTTCATCGAATGAAGACGAAGAACTACTCAAGGGAACTTGTGGAACATCATCAGCAAAAGTTATGTGGAGACTTGAACTCATCTATCACTCAAAAGTCTATCTACTTTTATCTCCTATTTGGTAGAAAAGTCGTATTGCTATATAGACTTCAATTATACAGATTTGATATTTCGAGTTAAGTTTATCTCACTTATCTATTTATCGAAATATGTATTGGTAAGCTTTCGCTTTAACCAAGTTCACTTTTTATCCTTGAAGAAAGTCAAAAGATGATCATGTGAAAATTTCCTGGTAACATCTTACATGATTTGTGTGAGAGAGTCATTTGATGTAGACCTGGAATTTTCTTATTGATTATTTCAATAACTTGAAAATTGCTTTGATGTTAATAGTTAGTGAAAACAACTATTGTCATCCTCTAAGAATGTTTCAATGATTGAAATGATAGTTTAGAACATGTAACCATGATTAGATATAAACATAGTGTGTATTCACATTTGTGTAAATTCCAAAACTGGGAACCATGGTATGCGTACCCGTACGTGTACTGGTTGGCTGTTGGAAGTCCGAGAACTAAGTATGTGTACCCGTACGCGTACTGGCGGAAGTTCAATTCTGTAAATTTCTGCTGGAGTTTGGATGTGTAACGGTATGTGTACCCATACATGTACTGGTGAAACCAAACTCAGTCCAGCTACTTAGGTATGCGTACTCATTTGCATACTTAGGTTATGTTCTAAAATCGGTTTGTTCATGAACTAATACATTTATACAATAAGGAATGCAATCTTTTGCAAACCGTGGATATGATGTTCATGAAATGATTCGAGTGAATCAAAATCGATTTTGCTTCAATTGTGTCTTGTATACTTCTATGAGATTTAAGCAATTGGACAACTCTCTAACTAGTTTCATTTGAGACATTTGAACTAGTTGTGATAAAAGATGAATAAGGTTGACACGAAAGTGCTCATATGGCTAACCATTGGTTAACTATTGTTGAACCAACTTACATGTTTAGATACGGTTACCTTTATCTAAATGATGGTACATTTCATTTGTGAATAACAAGCTAAGTTCGATTTAACGGTTGAAAGATAATAGCTTGAATCTAATCAGGTTTTCATCTAACGATGAATTTTTAATGCTTTGTTACCAAGGTAACATTGATTGCAAACCCTGATTTGGAGACTCTATAAAAGGAGAACTCTAGCAACTGGGAAACCTAATCCCCACACCTCATGTGTGATACTAGTTGCGACTAGAGTCATTTCTCCTTTAAACTTAGATTTTCCCCAAAACCCTGTAGGTTAACGGCTAAAAGACTTCATTGGGTTTGTGAAGCCGGACCCAACTATTTCTCTGTAGTTTCGTGTTCTGATCTTGTTGTTTTCTATTATGATTGAGTATTATCTTCTTTAAGATTTGCTCGAGATTTATTCTCCGATAGGCAAGATTGAAAAGTAGTCACAAACATCTTCGTCTCATCGTTTGTGATTCCGCAATATCTTGTTTCGTTAATTGATTAATATTATTGTGAGGTGATTGATAATACTAGGTTGTTCTTCTGGAATATAAGTCTGGTTTATCAATTGGTTCATGTTCGCCTTGATTTATCAAAAGACAGAACAAAACTCATAGGTATATCTGTGGGAGACAGATTTATCTATTCAATAGACTTTTCTGTATGATACAGATTTGTTTATCAAGTCATCGACTTTGGGTCGTAGCAACTCTTAGTGGTGGGTGAGATCATCTAAGGGAATCAAGTGCGCAGAATCCGGCGTGGTTCTAGAGGCGTAAGAGACGCAACTGTACCTTGATCAGTGTGAGATTGGTTAGGTCTCAACTACATTCCAGTCTGAAGTTAACTTGGAGTAGGCTAGTGTCTGTAGCGTATTAATACAGTGTGATGTTCAAATCTGGACTAGGTCCCGGTTTTTTTTTGCATTTGTGGTTTCCTTGTTAACAAAACTTCTGGTGTCTGTGTTATTTCTTTTCCGCATTATATTTTGTTATATAATTGAAATATCATTGGTTGTGCGTTGAATCGATCAATTGGTAAATTCAACCTTTGGTTGTTGGTAGGCTTTGAAAGGGGACATAAAATAAGAGCAAGAGGAAGCCTACATGTTATAACCGCAAGTGCACGGTGTCGGTTGTAGCTTGTGCAAATACGGGTCGAATCCACAGGGACTAGGGTGTGTAAGTTGAAGTTTCCTAAACTGTTTTCTAAGCTGTGAACTAACTAAACAAGGATATGAAAACTAACAATGAATTGAACTAACAGAATTAAACAAGACACTAACAGGACATGAAACAGCAAACTAAATGAAGATGGAAGAAGTTGTGGATTAAGAAGATCAGTGAAATAAGGGGTTTGATTTCACCCTAGTTCATGCTATGCATTTTCTTATTGAAATGTTAAGCACAACTATAGTTCTTTCCAAAGTACTAGATGTCTTTTTAAGGTACAACTAGTCAAAGGTATGTGAATTCAGCATGAAGTTGCAGCTTAAACTAAGTTCAAGTGTTCCTAAACTTGTTTAACATTCTAAGGCTTTTGTCAAATTATTACACAGCAGGGCTAGGGAAAATGAGACTATCCTAAGAACAAATCATAACAACAAAATATAACATAAATATGAACATGAGCTTGAGCTTGATGTAAATTGTAACAATCACACAATCAAATTCAATACATGTTGGAGTTCTGAACAGCTAAAATTAACAATGCATTTGAATTGAGAATCATGGAATTGAAAAGATTGATAACCCTCAAAGCTAACAGTTCATGGAAATAACAAAACTAAACTATTCTACTGATGCTCTGGCTATTCCAGGCATTGTAAACTAGAACATGTTTAACACAATAAATAACTGGAATTGAAACATTGAACATAAACAGAGCATTGAACTACAACCCTTGAGACACTGGCTATTCCAGTGCTCTTGGGTGACACACTGGCTAGTCCAGGTATAGTTACAACACACCCCCACATCCCATATTTATACCCAAATTAATCAATTAGGGTTTACAGAGAAAATCCCCAAATCCCCAAATTAAACAGTTGAAATTAGGGTTTTTACAAAAAGCAAAATTGACATACCTAACTCTCTGAAATCACTCAATCTTCTTCGACCCATGCCTTTATTCCTTCTCATGCGTCTACCCATGCTCTAATTACAACTCTATTTCAACCTATTCTACCAATTTCACATCTAGGGTTCATGAGATTGGTGAGGCGTGAAATTGGTGGAATAGAAGTCTATAGAGTTGGTGAAAGTGGTAGTGATGATGGGTTTTATGGTTGGTGTGTTATGATGAAGGATGGTGGTGGTTGAGAGGATGCAGACGGAGTTGGTGGTATTGGAAGCGACGGCATGGGAGGGAATGGGTGAAGAAGATGGAAGAAGAAAGTTTGGATCGATAGTTTTAGGGTTAAGGCATGTTTTGCTAATGGGTATAGAATGGGGTATTAGGGTGTTGAGCGGTTTCATCAAGTCTCGATGATTCGCAAAGATGAGCCGTGGGATGCGGAAATGATAGATTGATCTAACGGCTACAAGTGAAGAGACTGGTATCGACCGTCGGATTTATGATACAACGAAACTGACGGCTCAAGATGGAGTTAGGTGTTGTAGTATTAGACAGGAGCTTCAGACTTTGATGTACTGGCGATGCTGCGACCGTAGGATGCTGAGATGATCCAATCTGACGGCTAGAAAGGGAAACGGGTATGGATATATGAAATGGATTTGGGTGAGGGTTTTGGGCCTTGGGTATGCCAAGCCCATATCTTTTTAAGAACAATTCTTCCTCTTCGAGCCCACTTCTAGCCTTTTGGTCTTGTGCACAACATTCTTCGCGGCTTCCTTGTGTAATTCCTCCCGGCTTTTCACTACTTTTCTGCTCTTTTCGTTCCGCAATTCATCCAAACTTTATTTGGTACCTAAAAATACAAAATTAATTAATAAAAATATTTATTCTTGAAAACAATGAAAATACAGAATATGGGTTAAAATGTAGAATTAATGCACAAAAGATGAGTTAAATGCCAAGAAAAATATATAGAAATATGCACTTTTTAGCACTCATCAAATACCCCCAAACCTGAATTTTACTTGTCCTCAAGTAAAACAAAACTAAGGAAACCCTAACTATACCACTGTCGCTGGTCTCTCGAATGCATTTAGCGTATGCACTAAGCCTTTTAAACCACTAAGTGTCCCTAGTGGACGAGTGAAGTCTCGTGAAGGTTTGCTTAGAACGTACCTACAAAGTTCTAGGCCAAAATATAAGCTCAGATTCCATGAAATGTGACATGTGCAATACAGTTTAAGCTCACAGCAAAATGGAGATGTCATTCTAGCTATCAAAGGCACAATCCTAGCACTGATAATCAAATAAAGACATGTGATAATAGTGTAAAGTGTATCTACACATGTGTAAAGAAAGATCGGATGTTATGACTACTAATCACCAAGAGATAGTTTCTAGGCTAAGAACCGAATTCTAAGCCAAGCTAGTTGTACGGCTTTACGAGAATTGTGAATGTTCACCCAATGAGTTGGTGATATTTCAGTTTACCCGTGTTATACATCGATGGCTGCACCCTCCTTGCTTATTACAAGACTATTTACAACAAAAAGATGACTCTTTACATGACTCTTATTTACATTGACTACTCTCTTTTATTTTTGGAACAAGAGAGGATGGAATTGAAAAATACTTGATTTTTTTTTTTTTTTTTTTTTTTGAAAAAGTAACTTTGATCTTTACAACATAGTGACACTTTTGATACATGAACAAAAAGAAAAACATAATTACATGACTCTTAGCAAGAGGTGGCCCTTATCGAATGCATCCGGTCAAATTCTATGGTTGCTTTTCTTAACGTATCCTCCAACTTCTATCCCAGCCAACCAAAGAACAAGCTAGTCAAGTCTCATTCAGTATTCTAAAGTGATTGGCAACCTAACTTCCTATCAAACACCTTGAAGATCGAGGCTATACATGTATTGGTAGATCGTGCGCGTGCAAGTTTCTTATCACTATGTGAATTGTGCTAGAATCAGGGTGCCTAAATATCTAGACTAAGAATCCTAATAAAAATACATATTTGCACAAGGGTACGTGTTGTTGATGGTTATGATCTCCGGTTGTTGGAGAAGGCGATGTAACTGTTCGAAAGTATATTGGTAGATATAAACCAGACGAAATTCTTGCTGCAAAGAAAAATTATGACGGGTTAAATGCTATCATGCATGCCATTACCCCATATCTTCAACACCATGTAACTACGTGCACTAAATCTAAAGAAGCCCGGGATATCTTACAAACAATATTTGAAGGGAATACCTCTGAAAAAGGAAGCTAGGATTCAAAACCTAAATTCTGATTGGGAAAACCTTGAAATAGCAGATGAAGATTCATTTGATGAGTTTAATCACAAAGTGTCTGAAATTGTTAATGCATCTTTTGCATTGGGTAAGATTATTCCTAAAAAGGACATTATGAGGAAAATTCTCAGATCTTTGTCATCTAGATATAATTATACGAAACATGCCATCATAGAAGGAAAAAACCTTGATGCGCTTTCCAGAAATACTCTTGTTGGGAAGTTAAAGATCTTTGATCATGAGCATGTATCCGAATCTGGAAAGGATATTTCTTTTAAAACACAAAAGAACACAAAATTACTTGATAAAATTAAAAGTATTGGCATCTCTGAAAATGATCCCTTTGAGACTGATTCATCAGATGAAGATCTTCACAAGTCAGTCTCGTTGATCACAAGAAAGTTTAGAGATCTTCTTTTCAAGAGAAGTAAACGGTTCACTAGAGATAAACCTGAGTCATCAATTAAACCTCATAATCGTGTTCCTTCTAAAAATAGTGATATTTATGATACTAATGATGAGGATATGCCACAGTGCTTTAAGTGTAAAGGTTTTGGTCATTTTGCAAATGAGTGTCCAAATCGTAGAAAATACACTGGAAACAAAGGTCTTGCTGCAACTCTTGATGAAATGATTGATCACTATGATTCTAATGAAGTCGAAAAATCAAGTGTTACACTCTTCTGTGAAAATGTTGATTTGATAATTTTAGCAATACGTACATCAATCTCGGTATTCTTCCATGAGAAACTTAAACCACCTTGGAGCATAAAATGGATTTCTCTTTGTCCACTGGAAATATTTTTTCTAATTTTACAGGTTCCACCGTATGTCTAGCAGCCTGCACAGCTGTGATGTCTGAACCTTCCTCCATATTGACATGTTCTTATTGTACTCTCAAGGGACATGAATTATCCAAATATTTCAAGTACAAACGTAAAATAAGATATGTTAGCAAACTTCAACGAAGAGCAAATCGATTAGATAACAAGATCAAACTTGTTCGGAAGTCGTCTGAGCTATGTAATCTCATCTCCTCTCCGAAGAAGTTAATTTCCAAAGAAAAAATGAGACCACTAGAGAAAAGAACTCGGTTCAAACTGTCGGTGAATCAGGGGACTAAGAAGAAAGGTATGGTGGAAAGATTATTGTTCACCCCAGCACAACTTAAATGTGTTGGTTGTATGTCTTGTTCACGTTCCTGGTTCAAAAGAGACAAGAGTTGGCACTCCTCAGGCTTTAGGAAAAAGAAATTGTTTTTTTAGTTTTGTTTTTCTTTTTGTTTGTTTTCATCGATTTGGAATTCTTCCCTCCTTTCATATCTAATTGATATCGAAAGGGCTTTACTCTGTTTGATCAATAAAAGAGGATTAAAATAGACAATTCTTCCTTCTTTAGGGTTAAGAGTTGTGTGTACGTGAATCCTTTTAGTGTATAAAGGTTCCGTAACCCTACATTCCTTTTTCCGTCTCTGAAAAACTCTTTTATCACAAGTTTGCTTGTAGAGATTGTTCTGTGAATTCCTCTCACAAATCCATATTTTTATGGAGACTCCAAGCATCGTGACTTCTGATGGAAAAGATGTTAATATGATTGTTAAGCCATAAATCATGAAGGAAAAAGATAAATCTCCTTTATTCTCAAATTTAAAAAGGAAAAGGAGGAATGTGAGAAATCCAAGGGTTGTCCCTTCAAACCTTCATAAATTTTCTGTTGGAGGCGCAGGGATACAGGCGGAACTAGGTGAACTATAGATTTAGTTGCTTGGTCTCAACTATACGAAGTTGGTTTAGATTTTGTATTTGGGTACCCTCGTATTTTCACACATACACATAATCACAATAGCATTCATACGATTATGTTGATATCTTATATACGAAGTTCAAAAGATGAACGTTATACTTCGTATTGTAATTCCTTAATACTATGTCTAACTAGAGTATAATCATTCATATCTTTGTAGTTATGTTTTCAGTATGCACGACTTAAAAGATACGTTAGGAATGAAAGCGTCTCAAGTCAAATATTACTAACCTCAAGAGGAAGGATGATGTCGTCGATGTATCTCTTTACTTCTTCACATTCTTCAAGTCTTCACGTAATACTTGTAAGTCTCATATCCTAGTAACTTTATAGCTAACATATACGAAGTTGACTCAAGCATATAATCAAGCGACTCTTTAAATGAGTTTTGGTTCACTAAAATATGACAACCGAACTTGACATACCAATGCTTGGTGGGTTCAACCGAGCTATGCTCTAAAAATCTCCCCCTTTGTCAATTTTAGTTACTAAACTCTTACATCATATAGATAAACAAATTACAAGAATTCATTATACATATGCTTGATTCCAAGTTTCAAAAGCACAATAACCTGCATAAATTCAATCCTTAAATTTCGTTGTTGACATTATAATGACAAAGCTAATACTCCCTCTAAAGGTAAGATGGGTATATTTTCAATTCGTACGTCTTTGTTATTCCCTTTGTAGTTAAGATAACCACAAGAATCAATATGATATGTTACTCCCCCTTAGTCTATGCTTTAATCTTTCATTAGATATAACGTTTAAGCACCATTTTCCTTTCCTTAGTGATACCAAATCACTTATCCTCCTTTTTGTCACAAAATGACAAAGGTACGAGCAAATAAAGGACAAACATAAATGATCTTACAAATATTAAATAACTTGCAAAACCTATAAGAGTTAAGCACGAGGGTTCCAAACACTATTTTAGATAACCAATATCAAAACTGAAACTACAAAGTAATTTTGTTTTGATATGTTACCAAGGAAACAATTTCCTTAAGCAATTTTCCCTAATAGCTTATCAAATCATAAATTGACTAAGCACCTTAGATCTTTTGCTAAACCGATTGTACAAATACAATCGCTTGTTTGATAAGACCAAAATAAAGATCAGAATTAACTCTATTTTTCTCATCAGGTTCTAATTATTCAAATAATAACTTAGACCTTTCACTTTAAGACAAGACAAGTACTAGGTTAGTTAAATAGCATTTCTTGTAAGGCATTCGGTTAGACTTGAATAACCGAAACCTCCACTTTGATAAGTCTAACTAAGATCAAAAATAACTTAGTTTCTCTTATCCGGAATCGAATTGGACTAAACAATTGATCCCGAGAAATTTTTTGTTAAGCCATAAACAATTCATACAAATCAAATAAATCAACTTGCATAATCATTTATCTCAACCGGAAGCAATTGAAACAAGCATAGACATTAAAGTACCGCAATTGCACCAAAATTTCGTAAGCCTAAACAATTGATACCAAACCATAAAGCAAAATAACAATAGTTTTCCTTAACCTGAAACAATTGAATCACACACACATCCATACACAAATAATGGAATAAACATCAATTCTACCGAGATTTTGTTGACAAAAAGCAATAGATATATGCAATAAAATTAGGCTTTTCTTAAACAGGAAAACGATTAACTAACAAAGTCGTTACCTCAAATTTCGCATCCTCTTCACCCCAGAAAGATATATCACTAAGCGCAAGTTCACATAGAACTCTCCCCCGTTGTATTGTCATCCTCCCGCCAAAACAAAAGAACAACAACAAAGAGCAACCTTTACCAGAGAAAGGTTGAAAATCGGTTTTAACTAATGCGATGCAAAAGTTGAAACCCAAAAACACATATGCTTTATGCTAAACCAAAAAACGATTCAACATATTGTGACTTTTTCACATATTAGTTTCAATCGGAACCCCTTATGATCCTTTGATAAAGCCTACCAACATGGTCTAGAACTCAATCCCGCTAAATCAAAAAGTCACCCAAACCATAAGGGTTCACACAATATGAGATCGAATATTAAGGTTATGAAAACCGAAATCAAACATCCCATAAACATTCATAGCAACAATATAAAGCATTCAAGCATAAGCTATGTAATCGAAAAACTATCACAAGAAAAATTATAAAATAATAATTTTATTCATAAATACTAGATAGTTTTATTCAAAATAAACCTTATACAATTATTGAAAGAAATCAAAAACTGATGTATATTATCCTTAGATTAAGTATTACATCATGTAACTTAATCTTTAGTTGTGCCTTGATTGTTTACTGAAGATTCTTCAGCATTCAGGTTCTTTATTCCTTTCTTTTCTTTTAGAAGATTGAATCTTCTCTTCACGAGATTCACCTCAACAATCAACTTCAAAAGAGTTGACTCGAGCAGTTTCTCATACAAAACTGCAGTTTTCATAAGTTCACAAGCAACTTCAAAGTCTCCCATCAACATAAGCATAAGCTCAGAAGAAATATGATTCCTATTATGTTCGTTTGAGAAATATCATTTAAGCTCAACTTGAAAGGTTTCAAGTTTTCGTAGTTGAGATTCGATGTCAATAGTATTTTCACCCATCTTTGACCGCAAGTTAGGCATAGAGAAGAATCCGTTCTATATATGGTTTATATATCAAATGAGACTTGGTTTCCAAGATTTGATATACCTAATCAAGGTAATTTCTATTTGATAAAATTCCTGAAAATACACACTTTCGGAACCAGCGGTAAGGCTTTTTCCGAAACAGTATGATTAAGAGGGTCCGAAAATATCTTACCCATATATTTGTCATGAACTTTCCCAAGATCGAAAGTGTTTTTCTAAAATTAGAAAACGTATTCCAAAGTTAGAAAAATACTTTAGATGTTCATGATGTAGATAGATTGAGTATAGTATTATACTCCCTTCATGTTCCTGTGCTCTTTTTAAGAACTTCTCATTTATTTGAATCGAGCACATCTAGGGAAATTCCGATCACCAATCTTAGTTGTTGAAGTGAGCATTTGATGGCTCATATTTATTTTTGGGAATGAACTATCATGATGATTTCTGACGTTCTTTTCCGTTTTCTGCTTTGAAGAAGATTGTTAAAGGATACCAGTGTATCAGTTTCACTGGACGTTTTTAAATCCTTCTCGAGTCTAAAGACTAGACATTCATAGTCATCTTTGTCTAATATTACAACATGGTTGTTTTTCTTAGACTTTTCTCTAGATGATCTCCTTTTAGTTAATACTTCAGACTTTGGTGTCCACTTCTAGATTGATCTTGAATGAAGATCTTTCATTTCTTGCAACATTGCATTTTTCCAAGTTGAAGTATCAGCTCTCATATTCCTGTTGACAAAGGCATTATCCCTTTTATCAATGTTCCTTTTAGGATAGGAATTCAAATTATTAGAATAATTCTTTTGTCTCACATGACAATGTCGATATTTATGAGACGTTGGGCCACTACGTAGATCCTTAGTTGGTGTCTTACTCTAATTGCTTTTGGAGACATTTCCTGTCAGAATCTCACTTGAGCTCTTGGGTGAATCAGGCACGCAGGCTTGTTTGGTTGGATCTTCGGGAGTGGAGGAGCAAACAGCCTTTACGAATTTTACTTCTTTTTTGATTGACGAAGTATCAATTCCATCATATCCTAATCCACGTTTGTCGCCATGATTTCTCCCTGCTTCCAACATGGAAGATAAATCGATTGTGCTATCATTGAGTCTTCTTTCCCTTACAACTTCCTCTTCTAAGAACTTGATTTTTCAAAGAGATTCGTCTAGTTGGTCCTCAAGAGGATTTTTCTTGAAGGAATCAGACTCATTTTGTTCCTTACTCGTTAGTTGTTGAGAATTAATCCTTGCTTCTGTCTCAACAAGTTTCTTATTCAACAAGTAATGTTTCCTGTTGAGATTCTCAAACTCAAGAATTTTTGAGTTTAGACTTTCTTTTTAGTCCTTAAGAATATATCTAGAATTTTGATATCCATTGAAGAAACCAGATAAAAAATTTCTTAGTTTGTTGTTTTCTCTGCAGAGAGGAGCAATAAGCTCAATCATATCTGAGGTAGACAGTTTTCTTGTAGAAATAACACTTAGTATAGAAGAGAATTCCGACATATCTTCTTGAACATCTTGATCGATTTCTGAGTCACCATCTTCAGAAATTTCATCAAGTTGTTTTTCAAGGCAGGTTTGTCAATCATCGGAATCTACATTATAGGGATCATCATGTTCAGTAGATTCACAGAAGATGTTATTCTCAAGTGCTGATTTTTCATTTTGTCTTATGTTAACTGAATTAGTCATTTGATTCAATTCTTATAGGTTGGATCGCACCAAACACAGATTGTTAGATCTTTTCGTGTTTTCCTGCTCTGATACCGATTGAAAAGACGAGGGTACCCAAATATACCTCAATCTAAAACTTTTCCACCTATAAGTCCTTTCTCCGAAAGTGATTGTCTATGGACTGATTCGAGACAATACAACGAATCGGTTCACACTTTGTGTGATCGTCTATAGATACGAGATCGAGACAATACGACAACAAGATAACTTGCATGATTGACTATGGATTCAAGATCGATAGAATACAACAACGAAGTATGATTACTTAATAATAGGTTCGGACTTAACCAAATACTATAAGATTTCTATCAAGTAATTAGGAATTAACGTTTGTGTATTTTACTTCTAATTATAATAAATCAGTTATAATTGCGGAAATAGAAAAGTAAAAGACACAGCAAGATTTTGTTAACGGGAAACCGCAAATGCATAAAAACCCCGTGACCTTGTCCAGAATTGAATACTCACAGAATTAAGCCGATATACAAAATCAAACCAACTTCTTATAGTTGAGACCAAGCAACTAAACCTATATAGTTCACCTAGTTCCCTCAGTATCACTGCCCCTCCAACTTGTAATAAGTCACGCACTTGGAACAATTCCTTTGGTTCGTATTCCAAACAGTAAAGGAACCACAAATTTGTTCGGTAATAACTCTTTTCAAATAACATGATATGAGTTTAACAAAGGCTCTTCCTGTTTAACTAATAAACTCCTTTTTCGGGTCCGAAATCTATCTAAAAATACAACTACCAAAGTAGTTGGGTTCAGATTTTGCAATCAATACTCTTAGTTACAAAGACAATATATTGATGCCGATATACACAACTAATTAATCAAGGTTATCACAAAGATAAACCTATTAAAGTTGAATCCCTCAAGTCGATCAAGTTTTGTGCACACCAATGATTATGAACCCAAATATCTTCTTTGTCTTCAAATCTTCTTAGATCTTCAATAAACACCTGCACACAAACAACTTGAATCTCTTGTGATCAATCACACACAGAACGGAGTCTGTCAACGATGGATTATCAAAAGACGTCTTTAGATCTACAAACAGCCTAAAGATCCTCGTCGATACGTCGATCTAGTTTGAGTGAATCTTATATCAGAAGGGGAGATTCTCAAGCACAAACAAACTAGGTGCAATCAAAGTTCAACAATCATTAGTCAATAAAATCAAATCGAAAACTAATAATACTGCAATTATCTAGTTTCCAACCAACGGTACTCATAGAACTTCTCAATCCCAAATAAGTCTTTAAAATGAGCGGTCGTAAGAGATTTCGCCTAATTAAGGTACTTTCCTCTCCGAATAGACGGCTCCACTAGTAACAACACAACTAGGTAGTTTTGCTGGCTCTGAGGATTAGTTTGCTCAAAATGCAAACTTCAGTATGTATAGACCAAGGAAATTTGGACACCAAGGAATTTCCAAAACAGAATATTCTCAAGGATATGCAATAAAGCCAAAAATCGGTTTTCATAATTCCTGGAAATGCACTGTCCAAATATTGACCAATCTCAGTAGAAAATCTCCAATTATTAAATGCACATTAATAATTTTTATTTTATAAAGATATGCATTTAATTGCTGGAAATTAAAAGCATATAAAAACTAGAAACCTTAATTAAAAGATTCTCAATTTATTTCGATCAGGGATTTCCCTTTAGTTATTAAGGAACATCTCTGAACAATAAAAGATAAGAATTACTGCACATGTTCAATGTATGTCGACATCTTTACTTTGTAAATCCTTTTTCATATTTACAATCTTGGAACCGATTTGCCACACTTCCAAACAAGTTTACAATTGGTTCATCTGACTTCCAAGAACTATGTGATTGGTTATCCTATCAGAGCACCATTAATGAGTTTCATTTTTCTACCAAAACACACAATTTCGGTTCTACCTCCATGTGGGTACTAGGATTGGTCACACTAGTTTTTCCAAAAATTGGTTGACTAGGTACTAGGATCGGTTACCACATTATTATGGTATTTTACTTTTGATCGGTTGCACAAGTCATAGGATTGGTTACCAATTACTAAGACTTGTTGTACCTCTTACAAGGATCGAATCCACATACTTGTGATCAGTTGCACCTCTTACTAGGATCGGTTACCCAATGTCTAGAGTTGGTCATATCAATTATAAAATATCAATCATACCATCTCAGGTAATTACTTAAGATCGGATTCACTAATAAAAGTCATACCAATACAAAAGTCAGGCATTGTGAATACTTTTACCAAGATACATAAACAAGTTATGAGCGGTTATACTAAACACACATATTGGTAATCCAAAGATTTGCAATGAATAACAATACCAATAAGCCTAGTGATTTCCCTTTGGATACACAAAACAAGTTCAGGAATTTACTTCCTTTAAACGAATGTAAAATATTGTTTCCTAGTACAAAATCTTCACCCATGCCCATACATAATCACAATAGCATTCATACGATTATGTCGATGTCTTATATACGAAGTTCAAAAGATAGACGTTATACTTCGTATTGTAATTCCTTAATATTATGTCTAACTAGAGTATAATCATTCACATCTTCGCAGTTATGTTTTCAATATGCACGACTTGAAAGATACGTTAGAAATGAAACAGTTCAGGTCAAATATTACTAACCTCAAGAGGAAGGATGCTGTCGTCGATGTAGCTCTTTACTTCTTCACATTCTTCAAGTATTCACGTAATACTTGTAAGTCTCATATCCTAGTAACTTTCTAGATAACCTATACGAAGTTGACCCTTGCATATAATCAAGCAACTCTTTAAATGAGTTATGGTTCACTAAAATATGACAACCAAACTTGACATGCCAACGCTTGGTGGGTTCAACCGAGCTATGCTCTAACGCAGTCATTTGATGTAGACCTAGAATGTTTTGTATTGATTATTTCAATAAATTGAAAATTGCTTTGATACTAATAGTTAGTGAAAAAAACTATTGTCATCCTCTAAGAATGTTTCAATGATTGAAATGAGAGTTTAGAACATGTAACCATGATTGGATATAAACATAGTGTGTATTCACATTTGTGTAAAGTCCAAAATCGGGAACCATGGTATGTGTACCCGTACGCGTACTGGTTGGTTGTGGGAAGTCCAGGAACTAAGTACGCTTACGCGTACTAGCAGAAGTTCAAGTCCGTGAATTTCTGCTGGAGTTTGGAAGTGTAATAGTATGCGTACCCGTACGCGTACTGGCAAAACCAAATTCAGTCCGGATACTTAGGTATGCGTACCCGTTTGCATATTTAAGTAGGTTATGTTCTAAAATCGGTTTGTTCATGAACTAATACATTTATATAATAAAGAATGCAATCTTTTGCAAACCGTGGCTATGATATTCATGAAATAATTCGAGTGAATGAAAATCTATTTTGCTTCAATTCTGTCTTGTATACTTCTATGAGATTTAAGAAATTGAACAACTCTCTAACTAGTTTCATTTGAGTCATTTTAACTAGTTGTGATAAATATGAATAAGGTTGATATTAAATTTCTCATATGGCTAACCATTTGATACGGGACGTATTTAGGGGCTCTATTAAGATGAGTCATGTGGCCAGTCCAGGTCATTTCAGTTGTTAGGATTTGTTTTACTTCTGTTAGATTCTTATATGAAAGCTTAATAAGATATGGGAACAATCAGTTCTAACTTATCCGAGTATCTTTAGGAGTAGGTTGTTAGGATAACTTCACAGGTGTGTGAAGTTCTGTTTCAGTCAAAGCTTTTCTAGGGTTTAGTTAGGACTATAAGTAGTCCCTGTCTCTTCTATTGTAATCAGCTTGCGGGCTCGATAATCTCTTGATATTATTATTGATTCAGTTATTTGGTTATAACCATTGCCTATCTTAACTCTTGGATTAGAGTTGTTACCATTCTAACTCCTAGATTGGAGTTGTGTTACTGTTTTAGGAGTGGATTCTCCTGTGTGTTTTATTTACTAACGATTGTTTCCGTTGTGCCTTATCAGGTGTTATGCAGAGCAGGTTTGTTCCTGTTTATCATCTTTGATATCTATCTTAGAAAGGTTGAGGATTCCCTTATTATCTAAGATTTTCTGAGAAGATGACGATTACCGATGGTGGAGAAAAAAATGCTGCTAAAGATCCTATGTTGGTGATGATTGAAGCTCAAGATAAAATCATTGCTGGACTAGGCGATACCCTACTGTCACGTAAAAGAATCTTGAAGGATATTCAGGATTCAATGAAGGGTTTTAAGCTTGTGAAGTCAGGCCATGCTGAGTATAATCAAGAAGGAGAGCGTCGTCCTTTTAATCGTTTGCAGGACCAAAGATTTCATTTCAGGGACCATGGGAATGTAGATCTGTATGGGTCAAGGAGAATGTTGAAAGGAGGCCCAAGTCGCACATTTAATCCTTTCGCGGATGCTGGTAATACTAGATTTAGAGGATAAAATCTTGCATCGAGGGATATGTGGAACGAAGCAAACACCAATGGGTATCAGTATCGAAGAAAAACTGTTCGAGACCGACGAGGGTTTTCAGAATATGACTTCGCTCCTGATAGCTTTATGGATTTTGAAGATGTAGATGATGTCGTGCATAGAAAACCTGTGCAGGACCGACTGGCGATGAGAACTGATTTCCATCGTCCTATACAGGACAACCATAATTTCATACAGCGTCGTTTTAAATATGAACCAGGACCAGGGAGACATGGACGACAAGGCCTGAACGAGTGGTAAGAAGAAAATCTCGATGTTGATTCACCTTATGAAGATGCATCTCAAGCCGATGCCATCCATGATGAAGTCAAAAGCAAAACAACATACAAGATGAAGCTAGAGGTGCCCACATATGACGGTAAGATTGATATTGAAGGTTTCCTTGATTATGTTGCTTCTGTTGAGAATTTCTTTGAGTGCATGAATATCCCTGAATCCCAGCAAGTCAAGTTGGTCTCGTATAAGCTAACGGAGGGAGCTGCTTCTTGGTGGAGACAAACTGTACACAACAGAAGGGTTAGGGGTGAAGCAGCAATCACTTCGTGGTTGCATATGCGACGCCTAATGAAGGCCCGTAACCTTCCCCACGACTATGCTCAGAAAATTTTCCAGAGCTATCAATTATGTGCACAAAGGAAAAGGTCAGTTGATGAGTATACAAAAGAGTTTTACCGTTTGGGATCAAGGGTTAATCTGCCAGAAACTGAGGCGCAAAAAGTATCTCGATATCTTGGTGGTTTGGATCCTGAAATCAAAGAAGTGTTGTACCTGCATCCAATATCCACGGTGACTGAAGCTGTCAGTCTAGCTCAAAAGATTGAACTACAACCTAGCTAAGTTGGTAGTGAAGGCACCAGGTGAACCGAAAAGAATCAAGCCAGCACTTGAAACATCAACAGAATGACCGACTACAACACCCACTTTTCAGCCTCCACTTCCATCGCCAAGTGTGCCTACAGTCGACTTTTCTGCTGTGAAGAAAAATACCAATCCTTATGCTAATCCATTGACTGATATGTGCTATCGTTGTAGACAACCGGGGCATCACTCAAACGAGTGTCCTAAGAGACGCCAGACAGCAATAGTTGAGGGTGAGGAGAACAAGAGCGAAGAAGATGAAGAAGTTGATCAAGTATATGCTGATGATATGGGCAAAACTGTGCTGGTTGTAAAGAAGGTTCTACAACGTGAAGGTAAGAACAAGAAGGTACTTCTCGCTCCAAAAATAAAGGAAGATACTCAAAGAAACAAACTTTTTGAATTCACAGGTATTATCCTAGAAAAGGTTTGTGATTTTATTATTGATAGTGGGAGCACTGAAAATCTGGTATCGTGGAAACTGGTTCGAGATCTTGGCTTTCCTACAGAACCACACCCTCATCCTTACCGAGTTGGTTGGATCAAAACCTGGTTAGAAACAAGAATTGAAAGAGTCTGCAAAGTTCCCATTGCTTTTGGAAAGGTTTACCGCGATACTATTGTATGTGAAGTGATAGACATAGATTCATGACACGTTCTTTTGGGACGACCGTGGAAGTATGATGTGGATGCACTATTTCGCGGAAAGGCGAATTCCTATGAGTTATATTGGAGGGGAACAAAAATGTTGTTGCTACCGACCAAGAGACAACAAGTCGGGGGGGGGGAGGAATGCTTCCTAACAGGGTTTTATGTGTTATCACTGTTGGTGATCAAATGGTAGATGCTGACCAAGGTAAACTCGAGGCGAGTTTTGTCGTAGTGGGGAAGCCTGATACGGGACGTATTTAGGGGCTCTATTAAGATGAGTCATGTGACCAGTCCAGGTCATTTCAGTTGTTAGGATTTGTTTTACTTCTGTTAGATTCTTAGATGCAAGCTTAATAAGATATGGGAACACTCAGTTCTCACTTATCCGAGTATCTTTAAGAGTAGGTTGTTAGGATAACTTCACAGGTGTGTGAAGTTCTGTTTCAGTCAAAGATTTTCTAGGGTTTAGTTAGGACTATAAGTAGTCCCCGTTTCTTCTATTGTAATCAGCTTGCGAGCTCGATAATCTCTTGATATTATTATTTATTCAGTTATTTGGTTATAATCATTGCCTATCTTAACTTTTGGATTAGAGTTGTTACCATTCTAACTCCTGGATTAGAGTTGTGTTACTGTTTTAGGAGTGGATTCTCTTGTGTGTTTTGTTTACTAACGATTGTTTCCGTTGTACCTTATCACCATTGGTTAACTATTGTTGAACCAACTAAGTGTACATGTTTAGGTACGGTTATCTTTATCTAAATGATGGTACATTTCATTTGTGTATAAAAAGCTAAGTTTGATCTAACGGTTGAAAGATATTAGCTTGAATCTAATAAGGTTTTCATCTAACGGTGAATATTGAATGCTTTTTTACCAAGGTAACATTGATTGCAAACCATGATTTGGAGAATATATAAAGGAGAACTCTATCAACTGGGAAACCTAATCCCCACAACTCATGTGTGATACTAGTTGCGACTAGAGTCGATTCTCCTTTATCCTTAGGTTTTTCCGAAACTCTGTAGGTTAACGACTTAAAGACTTCATTGGGATTGTGAAGCTAGACCCAACTATTTCTCTGAAGTTGCGTGTTCTGACCTTGTTGATTTTTATTGTGATTGAGTACTATCTTCTTTAAGATTTGCTCGAGATTTATTCTCCGATGGGCAAGATTAAAAAGTAGTCACAAACATTTTCGTCTCATCGTTTGTGATTCCACAATATCTTGTTTCGTTAATCCATTTGGATTATTGTGAGGTGATTGATAATACTAGGCTTTTCCGAAACTCTGTAGGTTAACGACTTAAAGACTTCATTGGGATTGTGAAGCTAGACCCAACTATTTCTCTGAAGTTGCGTGTTCTGACCTTGTTGATTTTTATTGTGATTGAGTACTATCTTCTTTAAGATTTGCTCGAGATTTATTCTCCGATGGGCAAGATTAAAAAGTAGTCACAAACATTTTCGTCTCATCGTTTGTGATTCCACAATATCTTGTTTCGTTAATCCATTTGGATTATTGTGAGGTGATTGATAATACTAGGCTTTTCTTCGGGAATATAAGTCTGGTTTCTCAATTGGTTCCTGTTCACCTTGATTTATCAAAAGAGGAAGAAAACTCATAGGTATATCTGTGGGAGACAGAGTTTTCTATTCAATAGACTTTTCCATGTGATACAAATTTGTTTATCAAGTCTTCGACTTTGGGTCGTAGAAACTCTTAGTTATGGGTGAGATCAGCTAAGGGAATCAAGTGCGCAAAACCCGGCGTGGTTCTAGAGGCGTAAGGAACGCAACTGTACCTTTATCAGTGTGAGATTGGTTAGGGCTTAACTACATTCCAGTCCGAAGTTAACTTGGAGTAGGCTAGTGTATGTATCGGCTTAATACAGGGTGGTGTTCAAATCTGGGCTAGGTCCCGGTGTTTTTCTGCATTTGCAGTTTCCTCGTTAACAAAATTGTATGTGTTATTTCTTTTCCGCATTATATTTTGTTATATAATTGACATATCACAGGTTGTGCGTTGGATCGATCAATTGTTAAATCCAACCTTTGTTTGTTGATTGAAATTGATTGATCCTTGAACAATGGTTTTTGGTACTCTTATATTCAATCAAGCTCGCAAATTCCTATTTGTTTAATTGAGGATTGAATTGAGAAATTGAGATACAAACTCTTTGATATACTTTTCTTAAGATTGAGTCTGATTGTGTAGTTGATTCTCTTGAAAGTATATTGGAGTTAGTCAATACAGATTGCTAAACGAAATATTGGGTGAGGTTGTTAGACCCCCGCTTTTTCACCATTTGGTTGGTTGTTAGTAAATTCAGCTTGTTGTTCAATCTGTGCTTGAATCCTGTCAAATGCGATTTGCCACACATGTTTTTGCTGAGTGTTCATAATTTAAGTGTTAGCTTGAAGAATGTTATGCTTGTCATAGTCAAATCCAAATTTTTCTTAAGGAAAAAGACTTCTTTTACTCTCCCTGTTTTGAAATTTCCTATCAACTGCTCTTTGCTTCTCGACGGTCTTTTGATGTTCCATCAACTCCGTCATGTTAAATCCACTAGAACTCCCTCCTTCTTGAGCTAATTTTCTAGCCAATCTTGCATTGTTCCTCCCTGGAAGTTTTCTCTTACCATCATCATAATTATTTAAAACTAAGTTAACTTTTGGGTTTCTTGGGGTATCTGGTGAAGAATTTGATGGACCTGGTGAAAATGGTGAAGAATTTGGTGTTGAGGGAGAAGAATTATAAGGTGACTTTTCAGGTACTTGTTGATTACTTGCTAAGTAATCTAGATTATATTTGTTCAACACCTTCAAAATATGATAACAACTTTCGTAAGAAATTTTTTTACCATGTTTTCCCTGCCAACTTATACGAACATGTCTTTCAAAATCAACATCCACCTGACCACTCTAATAGCCTCCTCTCTTGGATTGCATTATCAATGCAACATAAGCGGCTACTTCCCTGTTGATTACAATGAAGTGTTCTGCCAATCCTTTTGCATCACGACCATTGATGTTCATGGTTTGTTCTTCATGTGTACAAAATATATTTTCCCGCTTGGTGTTACCATGTAGTTTTGCACCATCGATACAATCTTGGGTAAAAAAAATATAATTACGAAAAATGCATTCATCTTCTATCATGTTATATTTTTCACCACGGACTTTGATTTTTTTTTTACCTTTGCCTTGATTTTGAGATTGTGAATCCATATTACAAGAAATAAAGAATTGTAGAGAATGTGATTGTTTTAGATCTGAAGAAGATTGAGAGATTGATAAATTCTAGAGATATTTAGAAATTCTGGTGTGAGTTGAAATGAGTTTGAAATTGGGTATTTATAATGGCGGAAAATTATAACCGTTGGATGAGGAACTGATGAGCGATGCTCAGGCCAGCGAGAGAATAGAGACCATCGCTAGCGCTGGAATGACCAGCGAGCGATTGTTTGACCACATAGCGATGGACTCTCTATCGCTCGCTGGAAACTCCATCGTGTATGCCTATATGTTATTTCTAACATATAGGCATACACTTTTGGCAGTTTTTCATACCCATAATGGGTGTATATATGGAAAATTTTGTTGTTTGGCATGTGTATATTTACATGTTGTGGTCTATTAACTAGTAACTGCACAACTGAACTCCATGTACACCGGTTTGGTCAATGAATTTGATAGGAAATAGGAAGAGTGACAAAGTAGTGAAAACACATTTTGTCAGCTCCCTTTGGATAAATAACTGCTTTCCTGTTGAAAGCACATTTTAAGCAATTAATTACCATGACAGTAAAAAATTTTAATCAAAACTCAGTTAATAGTTGACAAAAGTGGGTACCATTTATGATTACCGTCGGAGAATACATAAAAGGAATGTCATATTTCATCGTTTAACTTTGAAAAGTTTTTGATATTCCAATTGAATTTGGAAGATATACATATAGAAGAAGAAGTCAAGTAATTTTCTTTGCTAATTTTTATATAGCACAGCTGGGCTCTGTTAAATGATATTGAGTATACTTGATATTATTCTTGTTTCCATTGCATGTATATTTTGTTTTGATTAGTTTGTATTTTTTTTCTTATCTTGTAACCTTTCATTACGTTGATACCTCTATACAAGAACTTGTTGTAATTTACTCTTTCAATACAATGAATTAAAACCTTTTACTAGAGTATGCATGCCATGACTAACTTTGTCATGGCATCAAAGCCAGACAAGATCTAAAATCCATCTCAGCTGCATCAATACTCTCAAAATTAATCCCTTTCAGTTTTCGAGTCGAGGTATCATCAGTCTCTTTCCTCTTTTCTTTTACAAACTTCTTTATTCTTTTGTTTCATATCAGTAATCCTAGAGTCGGAAATTCCATTGAGTGTGGCATCCATTTACTCTCTAGTTTTGTTTATCATGTGGAGAGAAGAATCTCCACCTATCATCGTTAAGCTAGATGAAACTAGTTATAATAATTGGTCCTTCCTCATGAGAAGTCTTCTCAAAGGCACGAGCATGTGGAAATATATTGATGGTACAGAAAAATGTCTGAAACTAGTCAGTACTAGCGACAAAGATAAATATGATGGAAAATATGTTACTGAAGAATGGAAGATCAACAATCACAAGATCCGTACATGGATAGGAAACATAGTGATCACATCTATAAGCATGCAACTTACCAGTTTTGAAAAATCCAAAGAAGATTGACTTTCTTGCAAAGAGGTATACTCAAGTCAACTTTTCTCAAAGGTACAAGCTAGAACATGATATCCGGTTTGAAATGACAACCAGACGAATCGATTCCTGATTTTCACTTTGAGATGTCAATCATATGGAACCATCTAGCTCTCATGGAACCTAAGTGGACAGCTGATGCGCAAATATGGGAGAAGTTTAGAGAAGAATACAGATTAGTTCAAAGCTTGATGGATTTAGGGGAAGAATTTGAATCAATAAGAGCGTTCATTCTCCATCAATCTCCACTCCCAAATGTAGAAGCTGCTCTTTCTGAACACATTGTTGAAGAGATTTGTAAAAGAATCAAACATGATGTACCAGTTATTTTTGCAGTACCTTCTAACTTCAATGATCATTCTAACTCACAAATAAATTTCTCTACTTATCGTGATTTGTCACAGGTACAGTGTCACAATTGTTAGAAATTTGGACATCTCGCCAAGAACTACACAATGCCATTAAGTAAACCATCATCAAACTTCTCTCAAGGATCAATAACTCAAAGTGCTCCACAACTAGGCACACCTCAATGCAGATATTGTGAATCCTTTGGACATACTGTAGGAAATTGCACCTCACCATCCTCTGTGAACATGATAGAAAAGAGAATATTACATGGTGTACCAACACATTACTCAATATCCCCTGTCACTGCAGCTCTAGATATTTCTGTACCTGGTTCAAAACAAGCTCATGAACAAATAAATTTTGCATCAAATGCTTTAGCAACACAAAGCAATCTAGATGATAGTATCCAAGAAATGATTAAACGGGCTCTTTTGATTGGTAACAATCCAATAGCAGCTACTGCATTTTCAGTTCCTATAGGTATGTTTTCAACTGAATGGTTCCTTGATTCAGGAGCTTCAAATCATACGATATATTATTCAACCTTATTTGAGATTAAACATCCCATTATGACACTCAAGATTCATACATCAGGTGGATCAAAATTATCTGCTAGTCATATTGGTCAGGTTAAAGTCTTGAACAAGATACGTATCCTTGATGTGCTACTTGTTCCTCATATTAAGATGAATCTCATATCTATTGGTCATCTTTGTAATCAAGGTTTTATCATTCGTTTCACTTCATCTGGTTATTTTATACAAGATCCCAAGACACCTAAGCTTGTTGGGATAGGTCGTATAGTTGGTCGACTGTATCTCCTTGAGTCTCTTGTTATCCCTCATCAACTCAAGAATCCAATTGTTGTTGTTGAATCTACTTTACCATCTAACATCTCTCCATTTATCTCTTGGCATTCTAAGTTATTTCATGTTTCCTTTTTCCATCTTACTTACATAATTAATAAAGGTCTGTTAGGGAATATTCCTCTAGACAAAGAGCCACATTGCATTGCTTGTAAGATTGGTAAATAGCCGGCTCTTCCCTTTAATAAAAGTACTATATTTTCTACTGCACCTTTTGATCTCATCCATTCTGATGTTTGGGGAAAATATGCCATTGCTACTGAGGGAGGGTCATTATATTATTATCATCTCTCCATTTATCTCTTGGCATTCTGAGTTAGGTCATGTTTCCTTTTCCAGTATTACTTACATGATTAATAAAGGTTTGTTAGGGAATATTCCTCTATAAAAAGAGCCACATTGCATTGGTTGTAAGCTTCGTAAACAGCCAGCTCTTCCGTTTAATAAAAATACTACATTTTCTACTGCACCTTTTGATCTTATCCATTCTGATGTTTGGGGAAAATCTTCCATTGGTAGTAAGGGAGGGTCATTATATTATGTTATATTCATTGATGATTATACTCGTTAACATGGATCTATCTGTTCAGTTCAAGATCAGACTTTCTTAGAATATATACTAAATTCTCTAAAATGATCAAAACTCAGTTTGGAAAAGTCATTAGAGACTTTAGAGTAGATCAAGGAGGTGAATATATTTTCAACCCTTTAAAAGAACTTCTCAAATCATAAGGTACTCTTCTTCAGCTATCAGCATAGAAACACAAGAAAAAAAATGGTGTTGTTGAACCCAAACACCGTCATATCGTTGGAACTGCTAGAACTCAACTTCCCTCTTATTATGTTCCCTTTAATTTATGGGGTGAATTTGTCCTCAATGATGTCTATACAAATTACTATAGGAGGTACATAACCATATGAAAGGTATATCACCATTTTTATAGGAGGTATATCACCATATGAAAAATTGTATGGTAAGAAACCAAATTACTCAGAATTACATGTCTTCGGGTCAACATGTTTTGTTCTTCTTCTAGAAAGAGAACGTAGTAAACTCATCAAAAAGAATTACATGTTTGTGTTTCTAGGTTATGGCATAGAACAAAAAGTGTATAGATGTTATGATCCTGGGAGTCGCAGATTACGTATCTTTCGTCATGTTACACTTTGGGATAAAATACCATTCTGTTCTGTCCATATTGTTAAATCATCTGCTTTAGAAAGTTTCACATATATTTATCCCTTTGATGATATATTTACATATAATTCCTCATCCTCAGTTGATTCTACCACCAATACTCCTCTCACCACTCATGTTGAAGCTTTTGAAACTGAAACAGATCACTCTATGATTCGTTCCAACAATGCAACTCCAAGTGGAAATCCTGAGACAGAAGTTAGAACATTGCATGCTCGTAATCGAAGACCACCAGCTAAGTTGTCTGATTATCACTGTTCTTTAACAACTATGTTGTCTATTCATGAACCAAAGAATTACAGGGAAGCTTCAGTAATCCAGAATGGCAAGACTCGATGGGAGATGAATTAACTGCACACAAGAAGGTTGGTACATGGTATATGGTAGATTTACCTCTAGAAAAACTTGTTGTGGGAAGTAAATGGGTTTTCAAGGTTAAAACAAAGTCAGATGGTACTCTAGATCGACGTAAGTCTCGTGTTGTTGCTCAAGATTACACTCTAGAGTATGGAATATATTACGAAGAAAAACCTTAGCTCTTGTTGCTCGTATGACTACAGTACGCACTCTTAAGCCGTTGCTTCGGCTCGTAAATGGGATCTTCATCAGATGGATATTAAGAATGTGCTTCTTCATAGAAAACTTCAGGAAGAAGTCTATATGCGACCACCTCCAGGTTTAGATCACTTGCCTAATCAGGTTTGTAAGCTTCATAAATCTCTATGTGGTTTTTAAACAAGCATCACATGCTTGGTTTGGAAATTTCTCCACAGTTATTATTTAGTACGGTTTCACTCAATGTCCATATGACTCAGCAATATTTGCCTGGAAAACAAAGAAGGGAATGGTACTTCTTATCTTATATGTTGATGATATGGTAATAACATTAATGATACACAAGGTATTATTACTCTGAAATCCCACTTAAATTCATGCTTTGAAATGAAAGATCTTGGTCATTTAAGTTACTTTTTTGGCATAGAAGTTGATACATCATCTGACGGATACTTCATATCTCATGTTACAATGCATATGAAATTCTTTTTCGTGCTGGATTAACTGATAACAAAATTACAGAAATGCCTCTTGAACTGAATGTAAAACTCAAGCCTACTGATAGAACAGTTATATCCAATCCAACTATATATCATCAGCTTGTTGGTAGTCTCAATTATCTGACTATTACAAGACTTGATATTAGCTATGCAGTTCATATTGCCAGCCAATTCATGTCTGCTCCTCGTACTTCACATTTTTCTTCAGTTCGAATTCTACGATATATATATCAAGAGCACTTTATCAAGGATTACACTTTTCTTATACATCAAATTTTTTTCTTCGTGCATACATGACTCAGATTGGGCAGGGGATATTACATGTAGACGTTCTACCATCGGATACTGTATGTTTCTAGGAAATTCTCTATTTTCATAGCGAAGTAAGAAACAGTCAGTAGTTTCTCGTTCAAGTGCTGAGGGTGAGTATAGGGCTACGACACATACTACTTTCGAGATAGTTTAGTTACGATGGCTTCTCGGTGACATGGGAATTCACTTAACAGAGTCGACTCCTCTATATTACGGTAAAAAAATTGTTTTCCACATTGCTCTTTCATGAACGTATAAAACATATAGAAATAGACTGCTACTTTATACGTCATCACTTCATGGAAAAGAGCATTATACTTCCTTATGTTCGATCAGAGTTTCAACTTGAATACCTCTTCACCAAGTCCATACCTTCTCCTAGACTGCATTTTCTGATAAGCAACATCAAGATGTGTTATGTACCATCTTGAGGTTTAGGGAAGGTGTTGAAAGATATGGCGTATATTTGATATAATTCTTGTTTGCATATCATCTATATTTTGTTTTGATTAGTTTGTATTTTTCCTTATCTTGTTTCCTTTTTATTATGCTAACAGCTTTGTATAATAACTTGTTGTAATCTACTTTTTTAATACAATGAATTAAAACCTTTTACCAGAATATACATGTCATGACTAATTTTGTCAGGCTCAGCATTCTTGAGCAGACTCGGCTAACTTGACCAGTCTCATTATTAATCTAACCATGATGACGCGAACAACGAAGTCTAATCTTTTATATTTCCACCCATGATTAACTCATTTTTATGCTAATCAACCCAGTTTCAAGTGTGTTTTTTTCGGGTCAAAATCCCGTCAAACCTTGGTTATAATCTCTAGCTATCGTGTCATGTGATGCACTCGATCTTTGTTCTTATGTGCACCTAATGACTCTTTGTGTCCCCCTTAAATAGGGACTTTGAATTTTCAGAGGTGGTGGTATAAAACCGGATCCGCAAAAGTTTGTGAATAAATCACATCATAAACGAAATTTTATGACCCACCTGGCCACCTCCTTATTTTCCTCTAGAATACTAACCATCATTTCATCTCCAAGAACGTGTATTGAAGTGTTATTTATGCTTCTGTAGTTAGCATTTGAAGTTGCATTCCGTCCTTTGGTATCTGGGAAGTACTGATACGGACACGGGAAATAACACGACACAGGATCGGCAAAGTTCAAAATTATTAGGAAACTGACACATTTATATTAAATAAATAGATTCTATAAAGATCATAGTGTTATAGTATATGAAATGCATTATTCACGTAAATACATGAAGAAAACTCAATTTATGCCTTTATGTTAGCCCACCGGTCGAAAAATCAACCATTATATTAATTTCACTAACATATTATGTTACCAAACCAGTAAAACAGAATATAAATTTCTACATGTACGTCTTGTCGGTGCTTTCGTACAGTTTGGCACTGTCTGTACTACTAGAAGTACGTGTTCGGGCTAAACTGATCATGTGTGCCATGAATATATGAATAGGCACTTCCGAGGAAAGAGAAATTCTGCGGATCTGCGATAAAATAAGAGTCGATTCAGTGCCCAAATCCATTCCTATGAAATAACCTTACACCAAATCTTTCGATTTTCTCGGAAAAATTCGTCAAATCTAATCATTCTTCCTTCTGTGATATAATCTTCTGTCTTTTTTTTTGTCCTTTGTTCTAATTAGTTTCTTTTTTCTCCGTATTATTCTTTGTTATTCAATTTGTTTTTACGCCTAGGTCAATGAAGTCTCTATTTTTTTTTTTGATTCAATCTTCTTCTTAGTCTTAATATGGCTTCATTTTTGTTTAATTCATGTATTCATTTAATCCCATTAGCTTGATTTCCTGTTAATAGACATCTAGATAAGAATGTTATGAAGTTTTTCATTCCGCAAGAGAAAACGACATTTCCTTTCAAGATGACCTTTGTTGCCGCAATAATAACATTTGAAAGGAATGTTTTTCACTGTTCTCATATGAGAAGTTTTTGAAGGTAGACAATCTTTGTTCATAGGAATATTAGTTGTTGAAGGTGGTTTTTCACTTTTGATGTTAGTGAATTTTTCACTTAGGAAATTTTCATTAGCACAGACAAAATTGATCTTACTAGTACTTGGAGCGTCTAGTCCTCTATAGCCCAGACCACGTGTATCACGATGTTTTTTACATGCTCCCAGCATAGTGAATAATTTTGTAAATCTAAGATTGAATATTTTCAGATTCTCTTCCAGTGATTTTACCTTATCAAGAGCAGCGGCTAGATCATCCTCCAATTGTTTTTCTTTGGCGAGAAGGCTAATTTCTCTGTCGTTAAAACATTTTTGTTGAGAGTCATATCTTGCTTCATTTTCTGCAAGTCTTTCTTTCAAAAGAAAGAGATTTGGACGAAGATTCTCACATTCAGAATTCTTTGAACGCACATCTTCTTCGCGATCTTTAAGAAGTGATTGTAAGAGTTTATAACCACAATCATATCCCTTAAAGAGTTTTTTCAACTTCCTATTTTCTAGACAGAGAGGAGTCATAAATTTCTCCAAGCAAGTTGTTGACTTTTTTTTCTTCATGAGATGGTCAAAAAACTTGATATATATTGTGAGACTTCCTCATCAACGCTTGGTCCCTCGTCTGTATCACTTTCATCTGAAAGATCATCCAATTGTTCATCTAGGAGTTTTCCCAGTTGAGCACAGTTTCAGACATTGGAGAAGACGTGAGAGATTTCTCAGATGACTCAAGGCTTTGAACCAAGTTAGATTGTTTCTGAACTGGCATTGCATCGTCAGAGATAACACTGTTGTCCATAGAGTCAGATCGCTACAAACACAGACTTGTAAGGTCTTAAATGTGTTTGCCTGCTCTGATACCAATTGAAAAAGCGGGGGTCTAACAACCACACCCAATATTTCGCTTAACAATCTGTATGGAAAAACTCCAATATAATTCCAAGAGAATCAACTAGACAGTCAAACTCAATCAATGAAAATATATCCAACAGTTATATCTCAATTTCTAAATTCAATCTGCAATCAAACAAATAGGAATTTGCGAGCCTGATTGAATATAAGAAATAACTTGGATGGTATCAAAAACCAATATGAAAGTGTCAATCAATTTAATCAACAACCAAAGGTTGGATTCCCAATTGATTGAACTTACGCACAACCTGTGATATTTCAATTATATAATATAATGCGGAAAAGAAATAACACAGACACCAGAAATTTTATTAACGACGAAACTGAAAATGCAGAAAAACCCTTGGACCTAGTCCATATTTGAACACCACACTGTATTAAGCCGCTACAGACACTAGCCTACTCCAAGTTAACTTCGAACTGGAATGCATTTGAGCCCTAACCAATCCCCCACTGATCAAGGTACAGTCGCGTTCCTGACGCCCAGCAGGAATCTGCGCACTTGATTCCCTTAGCTGAACTAAGAGTTGCTACGACCCAAAGTCGAAGACTTGATAAACCAATCTGTCTCACACTAAAAATTCTATTAAATAGATAAATCTGTCTCCCACAGATATACCTATGAGTTTTGTTCCATCTTTTGATAAATCAACGTGAACAGGAACCATATACCAGACTTATATTCCCGAAGAACATCCTAGAAATATCAATCACCTCAAAATAATCTTGAGCGTATGGTAGCGAAATAAGATATTGTGGAAGATGTTTGTAACTACTTTTTATCTTGCCTATCGGAGATTAAATCTTGATCAAATCTTAGAGAAGATAGTACTCAATCACGATAGAAAACAGCAAGATCAAAACACGCAACTACAGAGAAAATAGTTGGATCTGTCTTCACAATCCCAATGAATTCTTCAAGTCGTTAACCTACAGGGTTTTGGAAAAACCTAAGGTTAAAGGAGAATCGACTCTAGTCGCAACTAGTATCACACATGAGGCGTGGGGATTAGGTTTCCAAGTTGTTAGAGTTCTTCTTTATATAGTCTTCAAATCAGGGTTTGCAATCAATGTTACCTTGTAATAAAGCATTCAATATTCACCGTTAGATGAAAACCTGATTAGACTCAAGCTAATATCTTTTAACCGTTAGATCGAACTTAGCTTGTTACACACAAATGAAAAGTGACTTTATTTAGATATGAGTAACCGTACCTAAACTTGTAAACCTTGTTGGCTCAGCGATAGTTAACCGAAGTTAACCATATGAACACTTTCATATCAACCATATTCATCTTAACCATAACTAGTTCAAATGACTCAAATGAAACTACTTCTAGAGTTGTTCAATTTTTTATATTCTCATAGAAGTATACAAGACACAATTGAAGCAAAATCTATTTGGAATCACATGAATCAATTCATAAACATTATAGCCACGGTTTGTGAAAGATTGCATTCCTTATTATATAAAAATATTATTTCATTAAGAAATCGATTTTAGAACATAACCTACTCAAGTATGCAAACGGGTACGCATACGTAAGTGCCCGGGCTAAGTTTGGGTTCGCCAATATGTGAACGGGTATCCATACCTCCAAACTCAGTTGAAGTTCCGGTACTTTAACCTCACGCCAGTACACATATTGGTATGCATACAAGGTTCCCGGACTTTCACTAAACCAACCAGTACACATACGGGTATGCATACTATGGTTCCCGGACTTGGACTACATATATGCAAGTACGCATACTATGCTTTATCCAATCATGGTTATTTGTTCTAAACTCCCATTTCAATCATTGGAACATTCTTAGAAGACGACAATAGCTGTGTCACACAAACTATTAGCTTCAAAGCAATTTTCAAGTGATCCAATGATCAATACGAAACATTCCAAGTCTACATCAAATTACTGTCTCACACAAATCATGTAAGATGTTACAAGGAGATTTTTACATGATCATCTTTTGACTTTCGTCAAGAATATAAGATGAACTTGGTTAAAGCGAAAGCTTACCAACATATATTTCGAGAAATATGTAAGCAAGTTAAACTCAGCTCGAAATATCAAATGTGTATAATCAAAGTCTATATATCTATACGACTTTTGTCTCAAATAGGAGATAGAGTAGATAGACTTTTAAGTGATAGATGAGTTCAAGTCTCCACATATCTTTTTTTGATGAAGTTCCACAAGCTCCCCTTAGTAGTTCTTCGTCTTCAATCGATGAACGACGTGAAGTCTAAAGCTCAACTACACTTACTATCCTAATCCGAGACTTAGTTATAAGTAGACTAGAAATCCAGACTTATAGTTTTGACAACTAAACTTGACAAACAAGCTTGAGATAGCTACAATATTTTAATTATTATTTATTACTCCCTCCGTTTCAAAATAATAGACAGGTTTGTGTGTAAATTTGCACATCAACAAGCCTACTATTTTGAAACGGAGGGAGTATTATTTTAGGTAATTCTTATTTTTAGAATTTATTAAATTTCAGAAATACTTTGGCTTCAAGCTGGGGCAATTAGAGTTTCCTACAAGTCTATTGTAATGCAAAAATACAATATATTATTATCAATCGAAAAAAGAGTTTTTCTCAACTATTATCCTACTTTACTATCAAAAATAATTTATTCACGCTCATGTTCTGCGTTAAATGGTGATGTAGGACATCCATTAGATTAAGATTTATATTTTTTTTATTATTAATTTAGGTATTTTTTATTTTTAGAATTTATTTATTCTAAGAAGTTATAAAAGAGGATAAATTCTCAACTCATTTTATAATGAAAAATAAGTTAGGACTCATATAGAACTTTGGTTGGTAGCCTAGCAACAAGCTGAGATCCAACACTTTTGGTTGGTAGCCTGGAAGTTATTAAATTCTAGAACATCATTTCTCTTAGGGATTTCTTAATTTCCAAGTTAGGATCTTAGAATTATTTTAGGAATATGAGTTTTATTTTCTTCTCTATAAAAAAGGGGACAAGTCCTATGTATTAGAACATATTATCATAAACTAATATTGAGATTTCTCGACAATTCTTCTACTTCACTATCAATTTCTTTATTCACGCTTTTGTTCTGCTCTGTGTTACAACCAAATACATTTTGTGCCGCTACGGTAATTAACAGTACTTACAACTTTTTTGTCGTTCAGTTGTAATGCAATGGTATCATTTTTTTGCTGATATTTGTAGGTTAATGAAAGGTTCCAAAGGTTTGGTACGCCTTAGAATGTATATTAATGGCTGCATTGCAAGAGGGTATACTGACAAGCCTTTTTAGATGATGACGATGAGTTTGCCAATGATATGCCTTTGAGTAAATCTAAGAGTACCAAATTAACTCAAGTACAGTTTGAGCAAGCTCGCAGGTGGGTTCTGTCTAAGAATGTTGGAATAGAGGACTGGCAAAGGTACATTTTTTTACTTTCACACCTTAGAGATGTTGTTTGATTATTATGGTTGTCGATCGAATTGTATTTTTGTTTGATTGTTAGGTTTATCTATCTGATTGTTCTTGCATTGTTGTTTGGATTCAGGAAGAACGATACCTATGTTAACAACGCCAATAATACCTCAAAGAGTTTGCTTTTTTGGTTAGGCGACGAGGTAATATATATTAGCTTCTAAATTAATTTTAAGTAAAACATCGAGTGGTTTTGGCAATGCAACTGACACATATATGTTTTCTTATAGTTGTTAGAAGTCAAAGTTAGAAATTATGTACTTTGGCGCCTAGTGCAGGGACCTCAATTCAAGGCACAGTCAAGTAAATGGCTTTACTTTCCCCGCACATAGGTACGAGGAGGAGGAGGTATCACAAAACATTGGTGTGTCTATCCAAGCAATCACGAGACAAAAAGATTCGGTGGAAACATAAATTACCTATTATGGAGTTATTAAGCAGATTATTAAGTTGAATTATATGGAATTCGAAGAGACAATTTTTTATTGTGATTGGGTCAGAGTTCAAGATAGGACTAATGGGTGCAATGTTGATCCTAACTCAAACTTGGTAAAAGTTAAATTGTCTAAGCTGCAAAACATCGATCAAGTTGCGGATGAGCTATTTATTCTTGCCTCTGAAGCGACACGAATGTTTTACCTAAAGGATATTTCTGATGAGGAATGGTCTGTGGTCTTGCATTCACGGCAAATCTTAACAACCTAAGTGGATGAAATTGACTATCCTACTATTCATCAGTCAGCTTTTTTTTAAAGAGTCTAGAAAAATTTATGTGTGTCGGGCCTGGAGTTTAAAATGATGTCCGTTGTCAATGCAATGTGTGAAATTACTACAGATTCTGTTAAAATTTGTTTGATCATTTATGCAAACTTAATAGGTTCTGTTTTGTTTGAGAAATTTGATTGCGTTGTTCATGCATATGTGATAGTTACAAGGTTCATAGTTTTTGATTCTTTCACATGTAGATGCTCTTTAACTGTTATTGTATAGGTTATTATGGCAGTAGTGGAGATATACAAAAATGGACTTCCGATGTCGAGGAATTCAACTCAACTTGGCCAATGAAGGGCGCGTTGGTTCGTACTCATGTCTCTATATCCTACAAAACCTGGAAGGAGGTGCCAGAAACTTGCAAAGATGATGTCTAGAATGAACTACAGGTATAAACTTACCTCAATTTGATTTATGTTCATACTTATGTTAACTTTATTTGAATGTAATTAAGCGAGATGATGTATTTTTTTGTTTCTATTGCCTGATACTTCCAAAGCAACTGTGGTAAAGGGAATGTCTGATCCAAGTGGGAATTACGAAGAGCATATTATGATCCATATCCTAATTATGAAGCAATGACCTCACGTACTCCTCCAAATGTAAGTGATAAAGACCGGAAAATATTTTGTCACAACAAGGATAAAAAAAAAATCAGAAAAAATAGATTGGATAATAAGAGGAAAAGGCAGAAATATAATTAACGACTTTTAAGATGAGTTTGTACACTTGGTGAGAAACATTCATTTTACTTGTAATCAAAAATGACATTGTGGTGATTTTTTGGACAGACTTGTTGAGAAACATTCATTTGTAATCAAAAATGGACATTGTGGTGATTCGAACTCGCGCATTCTAGTGTGCAAGACTGAACAATGCTCCGTAAACACTACTTGATGCATTTTGCAAAAACTTCTGCAATAAATTGTATCGCTTTGCATCAATTCTCTTCCCTAAACAACCCATATACAAGATCTGAATTCAACAACAATATATCTCAATCAATAGTATCACATCCATGTGCTGTACCAACAATACCGAGAACAAGTCCATCACAAACACGAGTGCAAGATAAAAATGTAATTTGTTTCTTATTGATATAAATGTAGGAGATGACAATTTAGCTAGCTTTTTATGGGACTCCTACACCAGGAGAAGAACATATACAATGAAGCAACTATATTTATCTGAGCAACTGAACGTTGAGGATTAACAATTATAATCTTTTATAAACTTCCCTGTTTTGCTAAATCCACTACCAACAACGCATTCTAAGTTGCATCTTATATCCAGTCCAGCTCCAATCTGGCTTCCAAGTGCACCAGCTACAGTTCCGATCCAATTCCTGACTGAAGCAGCTCGTTCTTTGATTAAACTCCCTACCATCCCAACTCTGTCTCCAACTCCACTTCTCGAAGATACCTACACAACAGTGATGAACTAAGAAATCTTACAGTTACCTCTGCACTCTACGGCTCCAAACTACTTCCTTAGAAGAGCTAAAAAGATGCAAAAATCCAAGCATATATTGATGTTCTATCAGATGTCTACAACGATAACAGTGTCTAATGACAATGCAGCAGATCTACTTGGTACTAGATGTTACACATTATCTAATTCCAGGCTTCAGAGAAATGTTACCTTGATACATATTGAAGATCAATAAAAAGGTCTTGATAAGGATAGGAAGAAAAAAAAGAATAAGAGAGATCAATCTGCCAACTTGAGGGAACTGAAATGTTATTAAAGCTACTGAATGTCAAGTGAGATAAAACAAATCCAGCAAAAGAGCAACTAAAATCATACGAGTATCTGCAAATTGGAGACAGCCAATCATATTTTAAGAAAATGGTATTCTTACTGTTTCAAGGTGACAAAAGAGTTTGAGATCTACTAAGCCACCCTAAACACTCAGTGAACTCCTTAAACTGAGCAAATAGGAAGCATATTATACCATGATAGATAACAGTACGGAGTTGTAAATTTTAGACAATGTGATTGCATTGGTAACTCAGACACCTAGCTAGTACATATCAAATTACTGACTTAAAAAGATGATACTTTAAACAAGCAAGCTTATTAGTAGCAGATCAACGTCAGATAAGTCTATGGGCTATTGCGGCAATGTGGTAGGGAGTGTTGTATAGAATCTTATTTAGTATACTTATCATCGACTACAGGTGCATATCAACAGTACTAGCTTATAAGCATTTGTAAGTTTCGCTTAAACAGTCAGCTAGGTGTTGTGACATGTTATGTTAAAGAAATTATTATATCACCAAGAGAAACTGATACTTAGCTTGTTCTGCATCAAGAAATTAATTTGGCTGATGCGATAGTAGTGAAGGATCCAAGGCTTTAGCTCACTAATCTAGTGCATGGTATGCATGAAGCATGTCTGCACATGGCTCGACCAGAGATTTCTGAAAATTTCAGCATTAATAGTTAGTAAATGTGAAGAATACCAAGAAGTGAGAACTCTGACTGATATTATAAATGAATAATGTTACTTGCCTGACCATCAGCTCCGGGAGATACCAGGATGTTGAGGTTGGACGAAAATGCTAAACTAGTTATACGCTTCTGATGACCCCTTAGTTTGGCTTTTTTTACCTGATAATGTCAAACCCACACAATCATAAATAGTAAGTGACTCACAAACGTGATATAAATTCTCCATTCCTACAATCTGTTTAAATACTTGAAAGTACATATTTGAATGAAATGTAGAATATTATGCAGAGAATTACCATGACACTTGGGTTCTGTTCACTTTTGCCCCACTTCCATAATCTTTGAATCCCATTGGACCCAAGTGTCAATATGCCACCACCAGAATTTGTATAAAGAAGTCACGCAACTTGGAAAAGAAAATTTTGAAGCAAAACTAAATGAGATGGATTTGCCTTGAAAAACCATGGATTAAACAAAAAACAGCAAGAGGCCTAAGTTTATCTAGATACTGGGATACAATGATAATTATCCTAGCCTTAGCCCACTAATGAAAGAGGTCAGCTCTGAAGTAAAAAAAATGCACAGAACTATGGTTATAAACATCAAATATAGTTTCCTCACCCACTAGGAAACTACTAAAACACAATCATATATTAACATTGTCAAATTGAACATAACAATTTACTTAGAATCACAGAGGTCCATTCAGAATCAACTGAAACAAAAATTCTTTCAACCCAAAATTACTGAAGCAGTGAACATAACAAGATCTAACCAAGTTTTGTTAGTTTGCCAAGGACTAAGAATCTCATTACCAACAAGTAAAGCTCTGATTTTAGTCTAAGGATAAAAAGGAACAATATTTAGTCTAACCCATTCATCTGCAAGTCATTGATTTCCAGATACATCTGAAATTATTCCATTTGGTACAACAGTTAAGACATAAGTATATCTTAGTACCTGTTAATGCAAAAGGTGAACTGATTTTGTTGGTGATGGAAGATTATTTCTTAGTTGCACATAAGATACTCTACGACTGATACTCCATGACTAGCTGAAAGATGTGCATCTGTAGATTGAAAAAATAAAATTAAACAAACGGGTTAGATTAATAAAACCAATATCTTATTTTTCTGATAAAAAAAAAGAAACTCATTTGAGATTGATAGGAAGGAGAAGCAAACCAGAGCAAACAGAACAGCCATTCTCACAGAGCTGGAAAACAAGGGCAACTACCATGACTTCCCAAAAGAAAAAAAACGACCATAAAAAAAAAGAAATAGCATTGGAATGAAACGAAATTCTAACAGAAGAATTTACCTTACAGTCATTCAACTTGTAAGGAAAAAAATGAAAGACAAACCCAAACTTCAGTTGAATAACCAGAAATCTGACTCTTCACCGATCATTAGAGTTGAAATCGGTCGAAAATTCACCTCTATAACAAAATCAACTTCACAAAACCGCAATTTCCCCTATTAAATCAAAATCCAAAACTTAAAAGGCCCTAATTCAAAAATCCACAGAGATGTAGAAAACAGAATAGGAAGAAGAAGATTGACAGAGATTTTTAATAATGCTAACTCTGAAATCTCTAATTTCAACAGAGATTTGTAGAAACCCTAACTCCAAAATCTCTAATTGTAACAGAAATTTGTAGAAATCCTAACTGCAAAATCTCTAATTTCAACAGAGATTTGTACAATTCCTAACTTTAATTTGATATGAGGGACGAAGAGAAGAAAAAAATCATAACTTTGAAACCTGATATTTCAACTCAAAAATAATTATTCATCATTGTTGAAGATATAGATGGATAGTGAAAGAAAATAAGAATCTCAACTATTTCGTCTTCGTGGAGTCGATTTGGATTTTCAATTTCTGTGAGAGAGCGAAGTGTTAAAGCAGAAACTCGGAAAAATTAGGGTAAGAAATGCACATATAATCTGACCAAATTTGGGGCGCGAATTTTGAATTTCAACCCAAATTTTTGGCGCCCAGCGCCAATTTTTATCTCAACCCAATTTTGGGCGCGAACCAACTCCGAAGGTGCAAAATTGCCGCCAAACCAAATGAGGTGGTAATCCGTATGACTTTGCAGACTTGCATTTAGAATCGTTGGATTAGATACTCTTAGCTTTCTACTGGCCAGATAAACAACTTGAGGATCTTAGTCCTTATCTGTTTTGTGCGTTACACAATTTTGTGTGACCTAAATTACCATTTTCTCAAAACTTTTTATTTCGCAACCCTAATGCCTAATTTTATAATTATAAAAATTTGAGGATAAATACGAAAATAAATCTTGCACTTAAGAACTTTGATTCCTAAGATTTTGAATGAGTTCGATCTAGGAAATTTGGTGTAGCCGGTGAAATTTGGACAAAGGGTGAAATAGTAATTTTAAAATTAGGGGTGAATTATTATTTTGAAATGTTTCAAAACAAGGGAAAATAGTTATTTTTCGGTTCAACAAAACTAAGATCACAAACGTTCAAAGATTAGCTTCAGCCCTCAGTTCCAAGAGACGATTCAGCGACCAAACTCAACTTTCACGAAATACGTGCAAGAAAAATGTTATCGTCCATGTTCAAATTCCAAAGATTTATGAATTTACTCTAAAATCTCATAATATATTCAACGAGTTCAAACGAAGTCCACAATTTGTAATCAGGAAATATACATAGAATATTGAGTTCTGAACGAAGCCCGCAAATTTTTGGTTTACAATCCAACATGACTGATTTCGGGACTCGGTCAGAATATTGAGTTCCAAACAAATTTTATAACCTCGGGGCATATTTTTGACAGTAAACAATTTTGAGTTACCAAACAAAGTGTGAATTGCAGAGCCAAATGAATTTGTGACAAAATATTTAAGCATTAAATGTGATCTGACATAGTCCAAAATCAAAAAATGGATGAATTTATATTAAAATCTTGTAACACTTAATGAGATTGAACAAAGTCCACACTGTGGAATAGGATGAACTCAAATCGCAAAACATCGAATGAGTTCAAGTCTTTACACACCGAATGAGGTTGAGTTAGGCTGAAAGTAATAAAAGATGAAGTCAGAAACAAATGAATCAACTGAAATCTCAAAGCATCCAGTGAGATCGAGTTAGACCGAACCGAGTCGAGGACGAATGAAATCAAACTAAATATCTATGCCTATTATGGGATCGCGTTAGACCGAATGGAGTCGGAGATGGATGAATTCAAATCTCTAAGCATCTGATAGGATCGAGTTAGACATACCAAACATAGTCGGAGGCAAATGAATTAAAATCTTTAAGCATCCGATGAGATCGAGTTAGACCCTCCGGAGTCAAAGTCGAATAAATTCAAATGTTTAAGCATCCAATGCGATCAAGTTAGACTAGATGAAGTCAAAAACAAATGTATTAAATCCCAAGGCATTCAATAAGATCGAGTTAGTCCAAATGGAGTAGGAGATAAATGATGTGAAACGTATTGATAGAAGTTTTGAAGTTGGTGACTTTGTTTACTTGAAACTGCATCCGTATCGACAAATATCCTTGGCATCGAAGAAATTGAAAGTTATCACCAAGGTATTACGGGCCATACGAGGTTACTCAAAGGGTGGGGCAGGTTGCTTACAGATTGAAATTTCCCGACGAATCCAGACTTCATCCAGTATTCCATGTATCCTTGTTCAAGAAAAAAATTGGGAACTGTCTAGAGGTTTACACTTCATTGTCCACAGTTCCAAATGATGAAGATTTTATTGGTCCTTACCCTCAAGCAATTCTGGATTGTCGCACTAGGAAAAAAAATTAAAGAGGTTTTGATGCATTGGCAAGGGTTATCTCCAACAAATGCAACTTGGGAGGAGTTAAAGGTTCTACAACGACGGTTCCCAAATACAACCCTTCAGGACAAGGGTGTTTCTTAGGGGGGAGGATTTTTATGTGCCTGACTGTGCACACAATGTGTTTGTTGTGTAGTATGTGTCTGTATTTTGATTATTTGTTTTTTACCAAGTCCAAACTTATGTTGTGGGATCCTATTTTCTATGAGCAGTTAATTTCAGTTTCTTTTACAGTTTCTATCTATTTATGTAAGCCTGAATAATGACGTCAGTATGTTTTAAGAAGTTATCAATTCGACATTTTGTTGAGTTATGGAGGTTTAAGGTTTTCCCTTGAAGAAAACTGGTTCAATTCAATTAACATCATTCAATAGTTTTTTCATTCTAAACAGGAAGATAGGGAAGCCAAGGAAGAATCGGCAGTCACTAATTGATTTCACAGTAGATGAAGGCTAAAGACAAGATCTTTAGTAGCAGGTCGTAACAAATTCCAACTGGAATTATCGGTGAAGAGTTGAGATTTATAGTTATTCAACCAAAGTTTGGGTTTTTCTTTCAATATTTTTCCTTATATGTTGAATGGGTAATTGAATTTACCCTCTAAACTCTACTGGGGAGTAAGAATTTCTTTCTATGTTTTTTGTTTTCTCCGGTAGTCTATATTTTCTATGTTTTGAAATTTTATGAGTCCTTTTTTTGTTTGCTTGAATTTCTGTCCATAATGACTAAATGAAGAAGGAGAGCAACTTTATAAGGATAACCTTGTCTTGTTTGTGTCTGCTTTCAGTTGATGATTTTGCGTATTGAGCAGTCTTTTATTTATTTTGTTCGATTTTTTTCAAAGTTATCATTGCTTTATAAATTGTTTGGCTAATTGGATATCTAGTTTATTTTCTGTAGCTCTCTATAGTTACATTAAGTTGTAACCCATTAAGGATCTTGCACTATGCTTGTAGCAAAGTGATGAGTGTTAAAAAGTGCATATTTCTATATCTTTTTGTTGGCATTTAACTCATCTTTTGTGCATTAATTTTACATTTTACCCCATATTCTGTATTTTCTTGGTTTTCAAGAATAAATATTTTTATTAACTAATTTTGCATTTTTAGGTAATAAATAAAGTTTGGATGAATAGCGGAGCAAAAAGAGCAGAAAAGTGTTGGAAGCCAAGAGGAATCACACAAGGAAGCCGCGAAGAATGTTGTGCGCAAGACCAAAAGGCTAGAACTGGGCTTGAAGAGGAAGAATTGTTCTTAAAGAAGATATGGGCTTGGCATACCCAAGGCCCAAAACCCTCACCCAAACCCATTTTCAATATCCATACCCGCATTCATATTCAGCCGTCGGATTGGATCATCTCAGCATCGTACGGTCGCTTCATCATAGTGCATCAAAATCTGAAGATCCTGAAAAACACTATAGCACCTAACTCCATCTTGAGCCGTCAGTTTCGTTGTACTTCCGCATCCAACGGTCGCTCCTCGCTTCCTTCCATCTCGTCGTTAGATCGATCCATCATCTCCACATCCCACGGCTCATCCTCGCTGTTCATCCAATTTGCTACAACCGCCCAACACCCGAGCACCTAACACCTATACCCGTCAGCCAAACAGACCTTACCCAATTTTCCATCGACCACCTTCTTCTCCATCTTCTCCCCCATCCCTCTGCAACAGATCCACCAACTCCATCGCCACCACACCCTCGTCTCTGCCAGCCACCAAATTCCACCGAAACATCACAACCACTCCAACCACTAAAACCCATCATCACCCTATTTCTCTAGCCATCTATTTCATCGATTTCTCACTTCACCTCTCCCTGAAACCCTAGGTGAGAAATTGATGAAATAGGTGAGTCTATAGACGTAATTGGAAGGCATGGAGAGGAGCAGGAAGAGCAGAAGAAGAGTGGGTCGAAGAGATGGAGCAATTGTCCCATCTAATTAGGTGAGAAATCAGAAACCCTAACTGCCCTGTTTTGAATTTGGGGGAAAATTGTAAACCCTAATTATGTAAATTGGGTATAAATAGGACTTGTGGGTGTTGTTGTAGAGTTATGCCTGGATTAGCCAGAGCATCAGTAGAATAGTTTAGTTTTGTTATTTCCATGAACTGTTAGCTTTGAGGGTTATCAATCTTTTCAATTCCATGATTCTCAGTTCAAATGCATTGTTAATTTTAGTTGTTCAGAACTCCAACATGTATTGAATTTGATTGTGTGATTGTTACAATTTACATCAAGCTCATGTTCATGTTTATGTTATGTTTTGTTCTTATGATTTGTTCTTAGGATAGTCTCATTTGCCCTAACCCTGCTGTGTAATAATTTGACAAAAGCCTTGGAATGTTAAACAAGTTTAGGAACACTTGAACTTAGTTTAAGATGCAACTTCATGCTGAATTCACATACCTTTGACTAGTTGTACCTTAAAAAGACAACTAGTACTTTGGAAAGAACTATAGTTGTGTTTAACATTTCACTAAGAGAATGCATAGCATGAACTAGGGTGAAATCAAACCCCTTATTTCACTGATCTTCTTAATCCACAACTTCTTTCATCTTCATTTAGTTTGTTGTTTCATGTCCTGTTAGTGTTTTGTTTAATTCTGTTAGTTCAATTCACTGTTAGTTTTCATATCTTTGTTTAGTTAGTTCACAGCTTAGAAAACAGTTTAGGAAACTTCAACTTACACACCCTAGTCCCTGTGGATTCGACCCGTATTTGCATTGTTCTACACCTCGACACCGTGCACTTGCGGTTATAACATGTAGGCTTCTCCCTTATACTCTTATTTCTTACATCCTTAAAAGCCTACCAAGTTTTTGGCGCCGTTGCCGGGGACTTGGCATTGTGTGGTTGCTGTTTTTCCTTGCTTTCTTTCACTTGCATATCTTGCATTTAGTATAATCATTTAGCTCATCATAACTTGCATTTTCATCTTTGCATAATTTTTCATCTTTGCATCATTTTCCCTTGCTGTTCTTGCTGTTCTTAACAGCTTCTGTTGTTTTTCTTTCCTTGCTCATTTGCTTGTTGTTGCTCTTAGCTTGCAGCTGCACTTGCATCATTTGTTGTTTACATTGCATTCTTGCTGTTTGCATCTTCATCTAGTTGTTTGCTTGCTGTTCTTGCACAGCATCAGAGCATCTTCTTGCCTGTTGCTTTAGTGCACTGCTGTGAACTGCTTAGCCCATTTGCACCTTTGTTGCTGAATCTTCCCCTGGTGCTGCTGCTGCTTGCACTGCCTCTGCTGTTGCTGGTGAACTGGTGGAACTGAGGCTGTTACTTTCCCCTGTTGCTGCCTGTTGCTGCTAACTGCTGCTGCCTTCTGCACCTGTTGCTGTGCTGCTAAGGCTGAAACTTGCTGAACCAAAGCTGCAGCTAGAACCCAAGCTCAACTGGGATGCTGATTTGTACCAAGCCAAACTGGTCTGTAATACAAGCCAAAGAAGAAAGACCAAATCCCAACTGGGCCTTGAGTGTTGAAGCCAAAGCTTAGGGTGATCTAAAGCCCAACTGGGCTTTTGCAACCAAACTGAACAGCTGGGCTGTGCTTCAAAGGTAAGCCTAAACCCATTAAGAGAACCCAACCTGTGGGCTTCCATTTTTAATTTGTGGGCTTGTAATAATTTTTTCCATTTTTTTTGTTGGGCTTGTAATTTAAGTTAACTTTTGGGTTTGTATTTGAGCTTAACTGTGGGATTGTCCCTATCAAAATTTTGGGTTTCAAAAA